>NC_079440.1:53346288-53368788 GCF_903798145.1 Danio aesculapii | reverse complement strand
CCTTAGAAAACAGTGGCAATATTTCAAGGACACAGTGAACTGTGTGACTCTTCTTTGTCGTCCCGCAGGAAAAGATAATCACTTCACACCACTGCAGTATGTTAACTAAATCAATTAAGCCATGGGAGAGATTAGAAAAAAATAACATATCTATTCAGTTTAATTTATATCCATGCTGAAATTTCACCTTAAAATGCAAACAGAAAAAAAGACAATAAAACACAAATGCAAAAATGTTAATAAAAACAAACAATAGTCAATTTCTGTTTTTTTGGACTTAAAAATAAATGAAAAAATTTTTTGATTTAAACACGAGTGATTATTTTACAATGAAAATACATGACAGAACATTGAATAAATAAATAAAAATAATAAAAAATAAAAAATAGTATTTATCTAATGTCAATTTAAGCCATATATTAGCTGAGAATTTAAATGAACTGTTATCATCTGCGTTCATACATACATAATCATTTTAATCATTTGTAATAATTCGTCTGAAGTATCTTTTGTTTACATTGCACTGAAAGCCACGCACAACTCAACAAATCTATAATGAAAGCATTTGATTACTTTTGTACTGTTTATGCTCATTTGAGGCAAAATGATTTGTGTTTAAAAAGTGTTTTTGTTTGTTTCAAAACACACCCAAATACCAAAGCGTCCACTTTCGCTCTTCTTCAAAACACGTGTACAGAAGCTGATCTGAGAACAGTGTCTTTATACAGAGCGTGTCCGTCAGTCACCTGTGCGCAGCGTCTATAGAGAACAGAAGCAGTGTACAGGCGTTTGCCTTTCGCATTGCGTCTGCTGCACAGATCGATCTGTCTCTTTTATATCTAGTTACCTATCTATCTTTATATATAAATAAACGTTTGCTGCACAGATCGATCTGTCTCTATTATATCTAGTTACCTTTCTATCTTTATATATAAATACACTTTTATTTTCACTTTTCATCTGCACCAAGACTCGCATTAACTTTCTGAGAGTGAGGTGTGAAACAGGCATGAATTGACTAATTCAAAGATTGCTTAGTGAATGCGGCTGTTTTTATATTCATTTCAACAAGGTTTCAGGCCAAAACAAAGCGAAAGCATAATTCTATTGAACAACTCTTGCAATTAGACCATATCACATTGAATATCAGCTCTTTGATGCTACTTTTCATAGAAAGATACGGGAAAATGCTTAAACAGGATGATAGCAGAATGGTAAAAAAATGGAAGAATCCCGGCAAAAACAGGAGGGTTAACAGGTATGCAGAATGGATGATAGTCAGCCTTCAATGTCCTCTTTTGTCACTTCTTCAAGCATACCCCTGAGAGGAAGGTAAGATAAATCGAAACTAATTTCTGTAGTTCAAACAACTCAGAATTGTAGTTGAGCTTGGGCTCATAATTACAGTTAATGTGTCCGACCGGGTCGGTCTCGGGTTTCATTTTTTGGGCTCGATCTAGGCTCTAATGCTAATACAGAACAAAAAAAGGGTAGGTTTTCATCTTAGAACTGCCATGCAAACCATTTTTGCCCAGTCCCTATCTTATGGTGGAGTCATGAACACTCAGCCTAAGTGGGGCAAGTAAGGCCTGCAGGGCTATGCAGTTTTAGATTTTGTTGTCCTTTAATAATTAAAGCCTTCATTTAAAAATAGCATGATGAGTTTTCTTGTCACATTTGACTGTTATTTAAATTTGTTTGATCATCTTAAATATTAAAGTGTGACAAACATGCAAAATAAATAAGAAATCAGTAAGGTGGCAAACCATTTTTCACACCAATGTATATAGTACACCCTAATGAATATGTTGCGGGAAAATATGAAATACAATTTTAATAAAACAGAAAAATACATAGTACATAGTAAACCAGAGTAGAACTATAGTAAAATAAAAAAATTGTTAAAATGTTAAATCTCAATTTCAAGGAATGCTTTATGTCCTTAGGAGAAATAGTGCATGCAAATAAGAGAGAATATCTCTGACATACAGGATTACATTAACATGCACCTGAGGGCTTGTGATCCAGAAGACAAATGGGATCAAATCTTGGACAATTATCAGCAGTTTCTGTGTGTTTTATGTTGCTCCAGCCTTTGCATGTCTTATTCTAAGCCAACCAGCACCTGCTCACACACTGCACTCATCTGTTACACACTCACACCTGCCAATACACTCACACGCATACTCCAGATGACGGTCAAGAGGCTGGTCACACAACATGATTACACAACCAAGACACAAGATAATATCATATTAAGATGCTGTCCATAAAATCTAGGCAATGACATATACAGCGGGGTGAAAAAGTGTTTGCCCCCTTAATGATTTCTTATTTTTTTGCATGTCTATTATACTTTAATGTTTCAGATCACCAAACAAATTTAGATTTAAGTCAAAAATCTAAAAACACAAGTAAATACACGTTTTGAAATGAAGGTTTATTATTATTATTATTATTATTATTATTAAACAAAATACAAAACTACATAACCCTTGTGAAAAAGTGTTTGCCCCAAGACCTAATAACTGGTTGGGCCACTCTTAGCAGCAACAACTGCAGTCAAGCATATTCAATAGCTTGTAATGAGTCTGTTAGATAATGCTGTGGAGGAACTTTGACCCACTTATCTTTGCAGAATTGTTGTAATTCAGCCACAGTGGAGGATTTGAGCATGAACTACCTTTTTAAGGTCTTGCCAGAGCATTTCAATTGGATTCATATCAGGACTTTGACTAGGCCACTCCAAAGTCTTCATTATGGGGGGGTTTCAGCCATTTAGAAGTGGAGTGCTTTGGATCATTGTCCTGCTGCAGAACCCAAGTTCGCTTCAGCCTGAGGTCGTCAACAGACTGTGATGGGAATAACGGCGCTATAAATAAACTGTGCTACTAATGACAATACTTTTTTCAGTAACGAGTAATCAAGTCAATTATTGTTTCCCCCGTTACAACGCCTTTACCGTTACTGAAAATAAAATGCGTGCTACAATAGTTCAGAACACTGAAGTGATTTTCAATTGAGCAGCGTCTCTCTCAGCCATAGGACCTCTCTTTCTCTGGGGTGGGCGTGTGTGTGTGTGTTCAGGGCTGGAGCGGAACACAAATAGTGATAATGATGAATGAGAATGTGATGATTGACTTAGATACAGTACATTTCCATTGTTTGCCAATGAGAAGCAAAGTAGGGAGGGAGTTCACATAAGCATACGCACTGTCAGTGGCACACACCAACGACCAGGAGTCAAAACAATGGCAAATCCAACAAGTTTCAAGGATAAAGTTTGCAAACTGCAAATATAAGCACTACTTTTTCCTCATTGAGAAAAGCATGATGTTTACATGTATGTATCATGCAACTTAAAGTAATTCTAATCTAATGAACAGTGGTGGAAAGAGTACTAAAAATCATACTCGAGTAAAAGTACCATTACTTGCCTAAAAATGTAGTGCAAGTAGAATAAAAAATATGGTACATCCCAATAATTATGTTGGCAAATATTCATTCATTCATTTTCTTTTTGGCTTAGTCCCTTTATTAATCTGGGGTCGCCACAGCAGTATGAACCGCCAACTTATCCAGCATATGTTTTACGCAGCGGATACCCTTCCAGCCGTAACCAAACACTGGAAAACATCCATACACTCCCGCATTCACACACATACACTACAGGCCAGTTGTTGCAAACTCCACACAGAAATGCCAACTGATTCAGCTAGGGCTTAAATCAGCGACCTTCTTGCTGTGAGGCGATCGTGCTACCCACTGCGCCACCGAGACGCCCAACTTGATGACGTTTTCAGCTTTTCACTAAAGTGGGAATATTATGCAGTTTCACCAAAACTTTTTTGCAAATCAGATTCACCTTTTGTTTTGATTATACTCCAGAAAAATCGATGACGCAGAAACAAATAAAAACAAACAGACAGGTAAACAAGATGCTCCTATAGTGCTCTTGTGGGAGATACAAGTTTGCAATCGCCTGAAATGTGTCTCAATTCCACTCCCTCTCTTTGTATCCCACAAAGTTGCAAAGAGCTCTGAAAATAAATAAAAAGACTTGTGAATCTGACATGCCTTTACAAACAGCACCATTAGTTTAATAAAATAATGAATAATGTGAGTGTTTACTGTTACTCCCTTCCTCAGTTATTTATATTTCTCCAGTGTGTATACAGCTCTCAAGATTCCTTAACATGTTTTTTTTTTCTTTTGGCAAGTGTCTTAGCATTTAGTGGAGTGTCTGCCACATCAGTGGGAGGTCTGGGAGTCTGTTTTCAAGAACTTCACAAGAAACACACACAAACACACACACACTCTCACACACATCTGAGTCAAACTAAGGTGATGGTGACCAACAGAAATGTTCTTTTGTGAATGTTCTCAGTGAGTACGTTTACATGGACACCAATAATCAGATTTTAAAGTGATTAAGACAATACTCTGATTAAGAGTCGACCACGTAAACAGCAATTTTCGATTACCTTAATCCGACTAAAGTCATAACCAAGCTAATCATAAATGGAATTACGTCATGTGGAGTATGCCGATTTAAGTGGCATTATTGAAGTGCAGTACAGACATGTAAACAGTGCAATCAAACTCTTACCGTCGTGTAGGATTTTCACCGCATTTTGCAACAGGATAGTCTTTACACACATGGCTATTCGCTGCACCTACTGAGTGAGTAAAGGACCACAGACACCTGCCTGTTTTTTTTCTCTTACAGCAGTTCATACTCGCATCCAGTATCTCGTTTGTGATGGGGGGCATGCATAAAATGTTCCTGAATGAAAGTGAAAGTGCCAAACTGCAGTTAAAGTCGACAAATTAAAAATGAAACACCTGAAATTATATGAAACTCTGGAGGAAATGTGGATAGCGTGGTGATGCAATGACGTTAATCAAACTATGTGCTATAATACGTAAAATGGGATCATGAAAGGAATATTCAAAAAGCAACTCATGTAAACACCTTAATTATATTATTGTCTTATTCAGATTTAGGCAAATAATTCCAACCCAGGCTCATTCTGAGAACGTAGTCCCGTGGACGTTTCTGGAGACCGCGAAATACGTAGCCGGGGGTAAGTCCGGCTACATTTAATTTTTTTAAGCGAACGCTGCGGGGCGGTGTGACACCGTTCCTTTCGGCGCTTGCCGGCCGGCCGCTCGCCTCCGTGTGGAGGGCTTTACCGCTGCAACCAGTTTGTCCGGTTAGCTCTTCGTGTACTTTGGCAGACTTGAGGCGCAGAGAGGGGCCGACCACGACGATGACCGGGTTCGAGTCCGGGGAAGAGCGGTTCCAGAAATCAGGTAAGAAAAGAAAACCAAAAAATAAAGCGAACCAGTTCGTCACAGGTTGAGAATGTGGTCAAAATCCGAAAACGTGGTAAAAATTAGACGAGGGCTTTTCTTTTTCTGGACGGCTTTTGTGAATCGTCGTTGGTTGGGTTCAGGGACGGAGGAGGGTGGGTCAGCCGATTGGCCGGTCGCACGGCCAATCATTCTGTCATCCAGGCAGACAGGCGGAAGATCGTTCGACAGCGGCCTCTAGCGGGTTTACGCGAGGACGGCGCAGGAGAAAGCGTGCACAGCGGCCTCTCGCGGATTCGCAAAAACAAAAACTGCAAAAATACGTACCTCCCGGGACGTATTTCGCGGTCTCCAGAAACGTCCTCGGGACTACGTTCTCAGAATGAGCCTGGGTTGAATAATTCGATTACTGATGTCCATGTAAACATAGTCAGTGACTTCTACAACATCTGCTGGACGAACACATAAAACATCCAAATTATATTTACTGACTTTGTTTATATTCATGATATAGGCTATAGCCAATCATTTAAAGCAAAAAAAAACTATTTTTGTCTTCTTTTAGTTTCTTTCATTTATGTTTTTTCTCTTAGTTTTTATTTTGTGAACACACATGTATTACATGTATCTTTTACATGTTTTAGCACATAATTCGATCAACGTCACTGTGTCAGCACACTATCCACGTTTCCTCTGGACACTATCCACGTTTCCTCTGGAGTTTCATGTAATTTCGGGTGTTTCATTTTTAATTTGTCGACTTTAACTGCAGTTTGGCACTTTCACTTTCATTAATGAACATTTTATGCATGCCCCCGTGATAAATGAGATATTGGATGCGAGTATGAACGGCTGGAAGAGTGTTGTTTTAATGGATTTTGATACCGCATGCTGTATGAGAAAACAAACCTCCGCATTTCACGATGCAGATGTCTGTGGTCCTTCACTGACTCGATAAGTACAGAGAATAGTGTCAAATAGCCGTGTGTGTGTAGACTATCCTGTCGCAAAAATGTGGCGAAAATTCCACACGATGGTAATAGTTTGATTGCGGTGTTTACATGTCTGTCATGTTCCTTCAATAACACCACTAAAATCAGCAGACTCCACATGTCTTGATTCAATTTCTGTTTAGTTCGATTATGACCTTAATCAGATTAAGGCAATCAAAAATGGCTGTTTACATGGTCGACTCTTAATCAGAGTATTGTCTTAATAATATTAAAATTGGATTAATGGTGTCCATTTAAACGTACTCACAGTTTATTTTAACGAGTTATACTAAATAACTCTTGTGTGAATCGCTTAGAAATAAAACTAAAATACTTGATTGAACTTACAATCTTACAAATGCAAGATAAAAGTATAAAAGTAAAAACCATGAAAAAGTCTCTATATTCATAATAAAGATTTTAAACAATGTTGTTTTATTTCAGTTAGCTTTTTTAGTAACCATTGGTAGTTTCATTTAATTTTTAATTTATTGTTTCAGTGTACAAATATTACCTTTAATAGTACGTGCATTGATCCCATATAGACACATTGCAGCTGCCAATAAACCACTAAATTCATTCTTAAAATTGTACACTACTAACCTTTAACATTTGGGGACAGAAAAGTGTGAGGGTGTTTTGAAAGCAATCTTTTATGCTGCATTTACTTGATATACACAGTAAAAAACAGTAATATTTTAGGATTTAACTTTAGTCATTTAATTTATTTGAAGAGTAATTCAGTCTGGCAATGTCAAAGCTGAAGTTTTAGAATTATAATTTCAAGTTTGATCAGTGATGTAAAGTAACAAATTACAAACACTCAAATTACTGTAATTGAGTAGTTTTTCTCGGGAATTGTAGTTTACTACAAAGTTTTAAAAATGCCTGCTTTTACTTTCCCTTGAGTATATTATTAGTGCTGTATCTGTACTTTTACTCCACTATTTTCCTTCAAACTGCAGTCACTACTTTATTTTTTCTGGTCTATGGGGATTGGCTGAGTAGAAAAATCAGTCATGCGATTCCTGTCTAATCAAATAACACAGAAACTAAATGGCATTATACAGAACAAACTCAAGACATGTGTGCTTTATACTGTAAATGGAGCAAACCGTTTGGAAGCATTAAAAGTGTCCAAGAAGATTCCAGCATTGTTAAATGAAATGACTCAGAGACTGTTTAGACTGCATGTCACTGATGACAAGATGACGAAAGCCTACTGTATGATGACTGAAATTGCCAGATGGCCTTAAACAATCACTAAATGCACTACAGAATGTTACGTTTTCACACACATGCACAAATTGAATGTAAACACACCAGCCTTTCACAGTGTAATACTCACTACTCTTGAGTCCTTTTTAAAAGAGCTAGTTTTTACTCATACTTTGAGTAATATTTAAAACAGATACTTTTACTATACTTGCACTACATTTTTGAGAAAGTAATCATACTTTTACTTGAGTATGATGAATCATTGTTGTTATTAAAGGGCCATGAAAGTGGGTGAGTCCAGCTCTGTTTAGGTGGGAGTGTTGAGTGGTGAAAAAGGGAAGGGTTTGCAAGAAAAAGGGAGTTTCATTACGTGCACTACAGTTGATTTTCACACCATCAACACAAACAGACGCAGGCGAGATAGACAGTGATATGGAGATCAGCATTTACAGCAGATCTGAGAGCTGTGTGAAAGTGGAGGATTTTCAGTCCATAATATTGTAGTGATATTACTGTAAACTTAGTAACTGAATCATTTTGACTAAGGTATGTTTTTAAAAACTGAAAAAGTACTGCTGACGATACTAACTTTGCCATCTGAATAAACATAAACAAAGAACACTGCTCACACAATTACCAAATCTGTAGAGACAGGACAATCAACATCAACTGGAGCTGAAACTTTTTTTAAAAGAAGACGAGTGACAAATCCGGATTTCACAATTTCCAGATTCGAAAAGCTCTCGGGTAAAAAGGGTGCCTTACAAACATATTTTTGGCGCGTGTTAGCAGACCACTGTAATCCACACATGTGGGTTCACACGTGAGCTGTGCTTTCATCGTGGGGAAATGGAAACAAAACCTTCGTTGCGGCACATTTATAAACACTGATCACCCATGTCTCCAAACAATTCTTCTTCATCTACTTGCTTGAATTACTGTGGGCAACACAACGTGGCGTCTCTCTGAACACTGTAACAGTGTGAGACTTTGAAGCTGTATCATGCATATTAATGAAGTTGCATCTAGTTCACAATAGAGCGCGCTGATTGGTTCAACCAAGTCTTTCTCATTAATTAATGAACAGATGTGCTGAAAACTCAATGATTTCACTTTGTGCCAGCCGGTACACACAGCCAATCTGCATGCTGGAATTTACACAATGATCTCAATGCTGTGACTTAACTTAGCTTAGCTTAGTGCAATCAAACTCTTACCGTCGTGTAGGATTTTCACCGCATTTTGCAACAGGATAGTCTTTACACACATGGCTATTCGCTGCACCTACTGAGTGAGTAAAGGACTACAGACACCTGCCTTTCAAAATGCAGAGTTTTTTTCTCTTCCAGCAGTTCATACTCGCATCCAGTATCTCGTTTGTGACGGGGGGCATGCATAAAATGTTCCTGAATGAAAGTGAAAGTGCCAAACTGCAGTTAAAAGTCGACAAATTAAAAATGAAACACCTGAAATTATATGAAACTCTGGAAGAAATGTGGATAGCGTGGTGATGCAATGACGTTAATCAAACTATGTGCTATAATACGTAAAATGGGATCATGAAAGGAATATTCAAAAAGCAACTCATGTAAACACCTTAATTATATTATTGTCTTATTCAGATTTAGGCAAATAATTCCAACCCAGGCTCATTCTGAGAACGTAGTCCCGTGGACGTTTCTGGAGACCGCGAAATACGTAGCCGGGGGTAAGTCCGGCTACATTTAATTTTTTTAAGCGAACGCTGCGGGGCGGTGTGACACCGTTCCTTTCGGCGCTTGCCGGCCGGCCGCTCGCCTCCGTGTGGAGGGCTTTACCGCTGCAACCAGTTTGTCCGGTTAGCTCTTCGTGTACTTTGGCAGACTTGAGGCGCAGAGAGGGGCCGACCACGACGATGACCGGGTTCGAGTCCGGGGAAGAGCGGTTCCAGAAATCAGGTAAGAAAAGAAAACCAAAAAATAAAGCGAACCAGTTCGTCACAGGTTGAGAATGTGGTCAAAATCCGAAAACGTGGTAAAAATTAGACGAGGGCTTTTCTTTTTCTGGACGGCTTTTGTGAATCGTCGTTGGTTGGGTTCAGGGACGGAGGAGGGTGGGTCAGCCGATTGGCCGGTCGCACGGCCAATCATTCTGTCATCCAGGCAGACAGGCGGAAGATCGTTCGACAGCGGCCTCTAGCGGGTTTACGCGAGGACGGCGCAGGAGAAAGCGTGCACAGCGGCCTCTCGCGGATTCGCAAAAACAAAAACTGCAAAAATACGTACCTCCCGGGACGTATTTCGCGGTCTCCAGAAACGTCCTCGGGACTACGTTCTCAGAATGAGCCTGGGTTGAATAATTCGATTACTGATGTCCATGTAAACATAGTCAGTGACTTCTACAACATCTGCTGGACGAACACATAAAACATCCAAATTATATTTACTGACTTTGTTTATATTCATGATATAGGCTATAGCCAATCATTTAAAGCAAAAAAAAACTATTTTTGTCTTCTTTTAGTTTCTTTCATTTATGTTTTTTCTCTTAGTTTTTATTTTGTGAACACACATGTATTACATGTATCTTTTACATGTTTTAGCACATAATTCGATCAACGTCACTGTGTCAGCACACTATCCACGTTTCCTCTGGACACTATCCACGTTTCCTCTGGAGTTTCATGTAATTTCGGGTGTTTCATTTTTAATTTGTCGACTTTAACTGCAGTTTGGCACTTTCACTTTCATTAATGAACATTTTATGCATGCCCCCGTGATAAATGAGATATTGGATGCGAGTATGAACGGCTGGAAGAGTGTTGTTTTAATGGATTTTGATACCGCATGCTGTATGAGAAAACAAACCTCCGCATTTCACGATGCAGATGTCTGTGGTCCTTCACTGACTCGATAAGTACAGAGAATAGTGTCAAATAGCCGTGTGTGTGTAGACTATCCTGTCGCAAAAATGTGGCGAAAATTCCACACGATGGTAATAGTTTGATTGCGGTGTTTACATGTCTGTCATGTTCCTTCAATAACACCACTAAAATCAGCAGACTCCACATGTCTTGATTCAATTTCTGTTTAGTTCGATTATGACCTTAATCAGATTAAGGCAATCAAAAATGGCTGTTTACATGGTCGACTCTTAATCAGAGTATTGTCTTAATAATATTAAAATTGGATTAATGGTGTCCATTTAAACGTACTCACAGTTTATTTTAACGAGTTATACTAAATAACTCTTGTGTGAATCGCTTAGAAATAAAACTAAAATACTTGATTGAACTTACAATCTTACAAATGCAAGATAAAAGTATAAAAGTAAAAACCATGAAAAAGTCTCTATATTCATAATAAAGATTTTAAACAATGTTGTTTTATTTCAGTTAGCTTTTTTAGTAACCATTGGTAGTTTCATTTAATTTTTAATTTATTGTTTCAGTGTACAAATATTACCTTTAATAGTACGTGCATTGATCCCATATAGACACATTGCAGCTGCCAATAAACCACTAATTCATTCTTAAAATTGTACACTACTAACCTTTAACATTTGGGGACAGAAAAGTGTGAGGGTGTTTTGAAAGCAATCTTTTATGCTGCATTTACTTGATATACACAGTAAAAAACAGTAATATTTTAGGATTTAACTTTAGTCATTTAATTTATTTGAAGAGTAATTCAGTCTGGCAATGTCAAAGCTGAAGTTTTAGAATTATAATTTCAAGTTTGATCAGTGATGTAAAGTAACAAATTACAAACACTCAAATTACTGTAATTGAGTAGTTTTTCTCGGGAATTGTAGTTTACTACAAAGTTTTAAAAATGCCTGCTTTTACTTTCCCTTGAGTATATTATTAGTGCTGTATCTGTACTTTTACTCCACTATTTTCCTTCAAACTGCAGTCACTACTTTATTTTTTCTGGTCTATGGGGATTGGCTGAGTAGAAAAATCAGTCATGCGATTCCTGTCTAATCAAATAACACAGAAACTAAATGGCATTATACAGAACAAACTCAAGACATGTGTGCTTTATACTGTAAATGGAGCAAACCGTTTGGAAGCATTAAAAGTGTCCAAGAAGATTCCAGCATTGTTAAATGAAATGACTCAGAGACTGTTTAGACTGCATGTCACTGATGACAAGATGACGAAAGCCTACTGTATGATGACTGAAATTGCCAGATGGCCTTAAACAATCACTAAATGCACTACAGAATGTTACGTTTTCACACACATGCACAAATTGAATGTAAACACACCAGCCTTTCACAGTGTAATACTCACTACTCTTGAGTCCTTTTTAAAAGAGCTAGTTTTTACTCATACTTTGAGTAATATTTAAAACAGATACTTTTACTATACTTGCACTACATTTTTGAGAAAGTAATCATACTTTTACTTGAGTATGATGAATCATTGTTGTTATTAAAGGGCCATGAAAGTGGGTGAGTCCAGCTCTGTTTAGGTGGGAGTGTTGAGTGGTGAAAAAGGGAAGGGTTTGCAAGAAAAAGGGAGTTTCATTACGTGCACTACAGTTGATTTTCACACCATCAACACAAACAGACGCAGGCGAGATAGACAGTGATATGGAGATCAGCATTTACAGCAGATCTGAGAGCTGTGTGAAAGTGGAGGATTTTCAGTCCATAATATTGTAGTGATATTACTGTAAACTTAGTAACTGAATCATTTTGACTAAGGTATGTTTTTAAAAACTGAAAAAGTACTGCTGACGATACTAACTTTGCCATCTGAATAAACATAAACAAAGAACACTGCTCACACAATTACCAAATCTGTAGAGACAGGACAATCAACATCAACTGGAGCTGAAACTTTTTTTAAAAGAAGACGAGTGACAAATCCGGATTTCACAATTTCCAGATTCGAAAAGCTCTCGGGTAAAAAGGGTGCCTTACAAACATATTTTTGGCGCGTGTTAGCAGACCACTGTAATCCACACATGTGGGTTCACACGTGAGCTGTGCTTTCATCGTGGGGAAATGGAAACAAAACCTTCGTTGCGGCACATTTATAAACACTGATCACCCATGTCTCCAAACAATTCTTCTTCATCTACTTGCTTGAATTACTGTGGGCAACACAACGTGGCGTCTCTCTGAACACTGTAACAGTGTGAGACTTTGAAGCTGTATCATGCATATTAATGAAGTTGCATCTAGTTCACAATAGAGCGCGCTGATTGGTTCAACCAAGTCTTTCTCATTAATTAATGAACAGATGTGCTGAAAACTCAATGATTTCACTTTGTGCCAGCCGGTACACACAGCCAATCTGCATGCTGGAATTTACACAATGATCTCAATGCTGTGACTTAGCTTCAAAATGTATTTTTAAACCGAAAGAGCGAATTTGCTTTAAACAATGTAAAAACAACCAATTTTCACTCTTTAGTGAAATATATGTGTCCTCATGGTGTTTTTAAGCAGCATGGGAAATATATATGACTGTCAACATCTCATAAAATGCCTTTTGGTGTTGCTATAGTTGTAGATGCTAAAGTTACTTGCTATAGTTGCAAAAATTAGGACGCATTTTGGGGCGACGCGGTGGCGTAGTGGGTAGCTATAGCAAGAAGGTCGCTGCAAGAAGGTAGCATAGCAAGAAGGTCGCTGGTTCAAACCTCGGCTGGGTCAGTTGGCGTCTCTGTGTGGAGTTTGCTTGTTCTCCCCGTGTTCGCGTGGGTTTCCTCCGGGTGCTCCGGTTTCCCCCACAGTCCAAAGACATGTGGTATAGGTGAATTGGGTATGCTAAAATTGACCGTAGTGTGTGTATGAATGTGTATGGATGTTTCCCAGTGATGGGCTGCGGCTGGAAGGGGATCCGCTGTGTAAAAACATGTGCTGGATAAGTTGGTGGTTCATTCCACTGTGGCAACCCCAGATTAATAAAGGGACTAAGCTGAAAAGAAAATGATTGAATGAATGAAGCATTTTTTGGAGATTCTTGGATAAAAAAACCTTCAAAAGTACATTTTGTACAGTACTGTCTAAATAAAAATATCACCTTTATACTTTATAAACAAGCATTTTAGATATAAAGCTACATCTGTGACAAAGATAGAAGCGCATCCACTTCGCACAGTCACTAAAAACATCAGCTGACTAAAAATAGAGAAGCAAATAATATTTCAGCAGTATCCTTTTAGTAAATACCACTTGGTTCGGTATCTCATGCAAAAATAGTAAGTGTAATTTATGTGAATTGCTTCAAAGACAGTAGCAGTCTCATAATGTGATGTTTTTAAAGCAAAACAACAAATGCAAGTAGACAATGAGAATATAACTTTGAACCCAGGTTAGTTTCCAGCTTACTTAAAGAGGTCAGCCTGGACTGAGGGACCCTAAATTGCTGCGGAGGGATTTTGTGGATTTGGATGCAACTCAAGCCCACAGTCCTGGAAATGACCTTGGATTAGAAATCCTCTGAGGACTTGACGGGGTCGCTTTACTGATGATGGAGCTCATCTACTGTAAAGCCCCTGCTGGCTACCTACTCTGAATAGATACAAATAATGAGTGATAAAGCTCACAGAACATCACAGAGCAAGGTAAGTCTCAGAAAGTGTGTTTAAAAGCTGAGCGTGTCTCTCCATCACCACATTTCTCCACACCAGTGAAGCGAGCGTAACCTCACCATGCTCTCCAGAGAGACTCTTGGCCGTTTTTGCAGTTTATTTGATTTCCGAGTATTTATGCTTTGTCTCTCTCTCTCAATTCGATTAAATTCAATTGAGCTTTATTGGCATTAACTGTTAAATATAACAAAATGTTGCCAAAGTAATAACAGTAAGCATACACTGTAAAACCCAATAAGTGAAGGTAACTCAAACTATTTGGGGAAACCGATTGCAACAAACCATTTAAATTCAAAAACTAATCCTAATGAGTACTGTGAACTTAATCCATTTGAGTAAACGAAGCAATTTGAGTGCAGTAAAACCCAATAATGAAGACAACTCAAACCAACTGACTACTGTAAAACCCAATAAGTTAAGGCAACTCAAACCATTTGAGGAAACTGATTGCTACAAATCATTTGAGTTTAAAAAAAAACTAATCTATATGAGTACTGTGAACTTGCTCCATTTAAGTTGAAGTAATGAGGTATTTAATTAACTCATTACCTTCAACACTGAGTTCAAAACTCTTTTCAAATGAGTAAAATTAACTTTCAGTACATTTTTAACTCATTTCATTTGATAAAGTTGACTGTTGGGTTTCACAGTGTACTATACATAAAACATATCAATAAAAGGAAAAAAATATAGCAATAATAATAATAAAATAACATTTAAAAAAATATATAGATGCAAATTATACATGTTATCACAATAAACAAGCTATGATCACACTTTACAATGAGGTCTCATTAATTACTAACATGAACTAATTATGAACGATATTGTACAGCATTTATTAATCATAGTTCATTGTTTAATGTATTATTAACATCCAAATTGATGCTTGTAAACATTAGTTAATGCACTGAGTTAACATGAACTAACAATAAATGACTGTATTTTCATTAACTACCATGAATAAGTATTGTAATAAATGTATTGTTCATTGTTTATGCTAGTAAATAAATGCATTAGCCAACATTAACTTATATAACCGTATTGTAAACAGGGTTTCTGCAGGTTTAATCAAGTCAAATTTAAGATTTGTTAAGACCCTTTTAAGACTATTATTAATTAAATTTTAGACTTCTACAGGGCTAAACACTAATGATCATTTCTAATGGCTGGGTCGGTTGCCACAAAAAAATAAATAAACAAATAAATAAATAATCAAATGCAATTATATCTTAGCGACATATTTTAAAATCAAAACAAGTAAAACTCTAATTGTATACACTTTTTTTTACTAGGAAAATATTTTTATATAATATAATTTTTAATGATAAGTTTAACATTGTTAAAAGTATATTTATTATGGAGACAATGGCATAAATAATCAAAAATAAGCATTAGATGGGTTTTGGTCATGTAAAGTGATTTGTTGCTTTGTTGTTATGAGGAATTGCGTAATTGTTTTTAGTTTTCTTTTCCTGATTAGGGAATTAAATTTGGAGAAATTGCTGTACAAAATGTCAAACAGCTATTGTAAATTGTATCTCTTTGCGATAAAACTTAAATATTAAAAAACGGTATAATTTATATCGTTTGTGATTGGATGGATGTTGGCCTGATAGGGCAGCTTTACTTGGACAGAGAAAAATTAAGACCTGTTTTGAATGATTTAGGACCTACAAGTTAATAATTCAGCCTTTTCAAGACTTTTTAAGACTTAAAATTTTGTTTTTGAAATTTAAGCATTTTAAGACCCCACAGGGACCTTGTGTAAAATGTTACCCAAGTTATTCAAAAGGTAATAATAGATTAAAATAATAATAATAATAAAACAATATGAACAAAGGGAGCTTTCTCTCTCTCTCCCCTTGACTCTACATGTCTTGCCAAAGCATTGCACATTGCATAAACAATTATTAAAATAGTACAATGAATGATAATATATTTTACAAAATGTCTTCATGGAACTTGATCTTATTATTTAATATTTTTGGAATAAAATCTAATATTAATTAATAAAACATATTTAAGTTTTCAGTGTTTTGAGGGATATTTATCATATTCGGACCTACAGTAACCTCTGATTAGCTATTTTAGACATTACTTTAGATCAAACTATAAAAACTGTATCTTTACTCATATGCTATATCAAGATACAAACAGCTATTCTGCTAAAAAAAAGTGTCTTTTGAACACTTCCGATGTGTATTGGTGCTCTAGATCTGCCGATTTCAACTGCTGAATGAATTTGTTTGCTCACATAGACTGATTGGCGTGATTATGCATTCACAATGGTTTGAACCGTTATAGGGGTGGAATATTAACATTATCTATTATTTACTTTGGAATATTATTACTTAAGACACAGATCAGAGAACACTTTTTCTCACTATTAAAAGGCTGACCCCTCATACATCTTGTTTTGACATTCAAGGGGGGATCAAGTGTTAGTTGAGGGGGCAAACCCCTTGTAATTCACACCCTGGTTGATTCATACCATGTATTTTTGCTTGATCTTTTTGTCTTTGCCATGATGACAGAACATAATATTTTACAAGATAGTTTTTAAGACACTAGTATTGAGCTTAAAGTGTAATTTAAAGGCTTTACTAAGTTAATTAGGTTAATTAGGAAAGTCAGGGTAATTAGGCAGATCATTGTATAATGATGTTTGTTTTGTAGCCAATGGAAAAAAATATTGTTTAAAGGTGCTAATAATATTGACCTTAAAATGGTTATAAGTCGGCACCAGGGGTGTGGTGGTTAGTGCGTCGACACATGCACGCCAGTGCTCATGGCGACCTGAGATCAAGTCCTACCTCGCGGTCCTACACTGAAAAAAGTGTTGCATACAAAACTGTTGCAAACAATTTATTTGTGTTGAATTTAAACAAATTAAATTTAATAATGTTCAACTTAATTTGTTTGTTTAAATTCAGCCCAAATAAATTGTGTACAACCACTTAACGTAAAAAAATTTAGTAAATCCAAGGAATCATCTTTGAATAATTTTTTTCAGTGTATGCTGATCCTTCCCCTCTCTCTGCTCCCCATGCTTTCCTGTCAATACTCTCTACTGTCCTGTCCAATAAAAGGTGAAAACCCTTGAAAAATAATTAAATAATAAAAAATTAAAATAAATAATTTAATAATTAATAATAAATAAATAATAAATAATAAATAAATAATAATTAAAATAAAAAAATGTAAAATCTGTTTTTATTTTAGCCAAAATAAAACAAATAAGACTTTCTCCAGAAGAAAAAATATTATAGGAAATACTGTGAAAAATGTCTTGCTCTGTTAAACATCATTTGGGAAATATTTGAAAAAGAAAAAAACAATTCACAGAAGTGCAAATAATTTTGATTTCAATTTCAACTAGAAATCAATAGATATCAGCATGTATTCAGTATATATAAACTGTCCATTCATTCAGATGTTTGCTGACTAGTTTCTCTCTCTCTCCATCTCTAACTCTCTCTCTCTCTCTTTGCCCACTCCAGTTGTTCTGATCCGTGTCGGAGTCAGGGAGAGGCATTAGCTTTTCCAATCTGACAAATCCTAATTAAAGTCCCCTAAAGCGTGGCACTTGACATACTATCTCTCACTCCCTCAATCTCTCTCTCTCCCTCCCTCTCTCTCTGACTGGAGGGATTTATGGCAAGGGATTCATACCAACCCCCTGTCACACTTCTAATACAGCACTGGGAGCAATCATCATCCTCCACACTGTAAGAGCAGGTGGAGAGAAAGAAACCTTCCTGACCTTGGCCATTCCCCTTATGGAGTATATTTTCCTGTGGCCTTCACATACGTCTTCATATTCTGGGTGAAATATTATACTTCAAAACTTTTTCAAGCATTACATTTAAAGCTTTGGTGATTAAGTTACCAACTTAAGCCCGATCCCAATTCTATTTTTTTACCCCTACCCCTTGGCAATTGAAACAGAGTGTAAAGGGGAGGGGCTTCAAATTTTACCCCCAAGAAATGGGAAAGCACTACAACACCTGCACACATCATTATATGTCATCACAATCTCATGCTTCATATGATATAGACGAACATGACTGCTGTAGTTATTACAGTTGCGTTTTTTTTTTTTTTTTGTATTAAAAGGCACATAGTTTACCTCTTTTTTGTGATTTAATATTAATATTATGGTTCTTCTGAGTGTGCCAGTTTAGGTTCAGTAGGTTCAAACACAATTCAGAATTTTTTATTATAATGTGTTAAAAAGTGTCATGTTGGGGGCGTGTCCACAGTTCGCTGATTTAGGGGTGTGTTGCTTCACATGTAAATTAGTTTCGGCTTCCCGCCCAATGTAACAAGGGGGCGGAGCCATGAGTTCACCCGCTCTGTGTTTGCAACAGAGACAGGCAGACTGAGAGAAGGAGCAGGAGTGAGAGGATCAGCAATCAGTCGGACATATACGACTCGGACACAGACCAAGCAGAGAGTACAAAATCATATGTGTCTTTGTACAGTTTTACAGCCAACTGTGTGCTAGTTTCAAGTACCGAGTTTGTACACCGAGACTAATAGCCACGCACACTGAATTAACTTTGACTGAGGCACGGGATGCGTCGCTCGAAGCCGTGACACGGCACACCAGACACTCTCTGTGGCGAGGCAGAAGTATAAGGTAGACTCAATGAGAAGTACACATGTTTGCAAACCTACCTAAAGATATAACTAATAATTCTGATTAGAGCGATAATGTGGAGAATATTGATATTGTGTTGAGCCCAATGAGTCTTGCATCTAAAAATAGAGCAAGGGTGTTCCTTTAGTGATATTGCTTCGACTCATGCTGAAAATGGCGGACGTGAATCAACAAACTGAGGATATGATGACGCGCCTGTCAATCAATATTGGTGGGCGGGGGGACCGCACTCCTGCGTAAAGTTGCGGTCGATCTGAAAACCGCTCCAATTGGTCCACCGTTTTTTATGTTGTTAAATTGAAAAAAAAGCACTGGGTGTGTTTATATCACTCCAATATGACGGTCTATACACCATACATGCACATATGTCTGTCCAAACAGCTTGAAAAGTTGATTTTTTACCATAGGTGCCCTTTAATCTTCAGGAAATCACTGAAGGCATATATAATGTTATCATAACGCTACAATGTGGCAATAAGCTCATAACTGTACTGTGTATTTACACCGTGGCCATTTTCAACTGTGCAAACACAAGAAAACAACATTAACATTAAAGAAGACACTAAAAGCTCATTCCCAGCCACTAGACTTTTCTGACAGGGTATTCGAGTGTCATTGAGTGTCAGATGCAGAAGTATGCTGTGTGACTGGTATTATTATTATGGATTATAGATAGCATTTATTTTCAAAGCGTGATGTAAAACATGAACGCGGTTAAGAATATATTAAAGCATATGCTTTTTTGTTGTAAAAAATCTCAATAATGATAAAAGCCATGCTGTCGTCGTAGCTGGTGTATTCTGGGAAATTTTCATACCCCTTGGTTTCAAGTGTGATCCTGAAAATGTTCCGATTCGAGGGGTATCTAGCCCTCCCCCTTAGCCCTTCGCCTTCAAGCTAAAAAGAATTGGGACACCCTGACCCCTTCACGTAAACGCACAAAATGAGGGGTAGGGGAAGAGCTAAGGGGTAGGGATTGGGCCTTAGTTTTATCACATTAGACTAGGTAAATGCTGACAAACTTTTATCATGGTAATTAACAATCGACGAAACTTAAGATAAACAGAAGACTACATTGTGCCATTCACAATATTTCTCCTAAACATTTAGTATACTTAGTAATTATACACTAAAATTGCTGTTGAATGTACAGTATTACTGGCAAACCAAAATATTCAAGTGCACTGTAAATTAACAATTAAAATTGTGCTGTAGTTTTACAGCACGACTGTGTTTATTAATTTACAGTGCACTTGAAAATTTTACAGTACTGGCAACCAAAATTGTAAGTAGTACGTTTACAGCACTTTATTATAATTATGTATTTTCTTGTGCTTATCTGTTACCCTATAAGTAGACATTTGTGGAAATAGAGATTTATACATTAGATGAACAGGCTTTCCATTGATTTATCATTTGTTAGGAATAGACAATATTTGAAACTATTTGAAAAAAAAAAATTATACTGAGAAAATCACCTTTAAAGTTTTCTAAATTAACACTACTAATCAAAAAATGAGATTTAATATATTTACAGATTAATAGATTTACAAAAATATACTTTATTTTTCCTGTTATTCTATATATTTTTAACACATTTCTTTCAATTAAAAAAAAAGTTGTTGTTTTTTTTAACTTCACGTCTTCCTCCCTCACAACAGTGGCTACATTAAAAATTACTTCATTTTTATGCCATTGTCCAAAACTCGGTCCTGGTGGGCCGGTGTCCTACATAGTTTAGTTCCAACTTCCTCTAACACACCTGCCTGGAAGTCTAGTATACCTAGAAAGAGCTTGATTAGCTGGTTCGGGTGTGTTTAATTGGGGTTGGAACTAAAATATGCAGGACACTGGCCCTCCAGAACCAAGTTTTTACACCCCTGGTCTAAAATATTCAGGTTACTTATCAAGTAATTATTAAAGTTTAAGTCTGAGTTAAAGTTTCCAGCAGTTATTTGAGTTCCCTGCTACTAGAACATTCCTAAAAGTGCAACACAAGCACATGTATTAAAAAAATAAATAGAAATAAATAAATGTACTGCAGAACAAGAATGGCCCACCTCCTGACTCTTGGCTTACCAAGATATGGAAACATCTATGCCTTTATTGCTTTTATGAGGAAGACAGAACTCAAATCCTGCTGGACTGATATTGGAAAGTTCTGTTCAAAGAAGAAAAAAAAAACATAACTGAGGCACTCTGTGTGCATTTGCAGATTCCCTAAATCTAAATATAAATTCTCTCCTCTGAAGTGCTATCTGAAGGTTCATGTGTGCTAGTAGAATTATCGTCTGTAAATACTGATACAGACCTCAAAGGCCGATAGGATGAGAATGCGCCATCAGAATCGCTCTGTCGCCCCCTATGGGAACTACACAGGAGTGCAGGGTGAAGACCCGAGGAACCAAATGCAAAAGAAATGTCATTTTAATATGCTTACGGACTCTATATACTCAAAGTGTGTCATCAAATGTAAATTATGTATGTTTTGTAGTTTATTAATACTAGGAGGGACTCTCTTACAGAAGTTTTTATTAATTTATGTGATAAACTGGGGAGTTGAACATTTCCATCAAATTTTTATTCTTTTATTTTGAAATCATGTGAAGACAAACATTTGACGTAGACAATCAGCATATAACAGTGAGCATAAAAAATACATCTAATAAACAAAATACAGGAATACATGAGGTTGTTAAATAATAATAATAATAATAATAATAATAATAATAATAATAATAATAATAATAATAATAATAATAATAATAATAGGTAATTGGTTTGAGCCTCGGCTGGTTCAGTTGGCATTTCTGTGTGGAGTTTGCATGTTCTCCCCGTGTTGGCGTGGGTTTCCTCTGAGGGTTTTTCCAACACATTTCTAACCATAATAGTTTTAATAACTCATTTCTAATAACTGATTTATTTTATCTTTGCCATGATGACAGTAAATAATATTTGACTAGATATTTTTCAAGACACTTCTGTACAGCTTAAAGTGACATTTAAAGGCTTAACTAGGTTAATTGGGTTAACTAGGCAAGTTAGGGTAATTAGGTAAGTTACTGTATAACGATGGTTTGTTCTGTAGACTATATATAAATTTATTGCTTAAAGGGGCTAATAATTTTGACCATAAACTGATTTTAAAAAATTAAAAATTGCTTTTATTCTAGCCGAAATAAAACAAATAAGACTTTCTCCAGAAGAAAAAATATTATCAGACATACTGTGAAAATTTCCTTGCTCTGCTAAACATCATTTGGGAAATATTTAAAAAAGAAAAGAAAAGTAAAAGGGGGCTAATAATTTTGACTTCATCTGTGTATATGTATGTATGTATATATATATATATATATACACATATATATGTATATGTATATATGTATATGTATATACATATGTGTATATATATATATATATATACATATGTTTATATATATATATATATATATATATATATACATATGTGTATATATATGTATATATATATATATATATATATATATATATATATATATATATATATATATATATATATATATATATATATATATATATGTATATATATATGTATATGTATATATGTATATGTATATGTATATATATATGTATATGTATATGTATATATGTATATATATGTATATATATATATATATATATATATATATATATATATATATATATATATATATATATATATATATATATATACTATACA
>NC_079440.1:52816224-52978724 GCF_903798145.1 Danio aesculapii | reverse complement strand
TGTATTTAGTCATTCATTCATTCATTTTCCTTCAGCTTAGTCCCTTTATTAATCTGGGGTCGCCACAGCAGAATGAACCGCCAACTTATCCAGCATATATTTTACACAGCGGATACCCCTTCCAGCTGCAACCCATCACTGGGAAACACCCATACACACTCATTCACACACATACACTACGGACAATTTGGCTTACCCAATTCACCTATACCATATGTCTTTGGGGGAAACCGGAGCACCCGGAGGAAAACAACGTGAACACGGGGAGAACATGCTAAGTCCACACAGAAATGCCAACTGACCCAGCCTTCTTGCTCTGAGGTGAATGTGCTACCCACTGCGCCAGCCACCACGTCGCCCCTTATTTAGTTGTTTTTATCATTAAATGGTTCTGTGAACTAACACTCACTGGTTAATAAACGCAGTAAAAACACATTGCTCATTATTTATTGTTAGTTAAAGTTTAGCCATGCACACACCATTTTAATCTCCCACTTAATTATAAACAAAATGTAGACTAAAACTTATAAGATCTCAGCAAAATGACCTTGCAATCCAGATTTATCTAAATATCTAGATCAGGAGCGGACAATCTTTTTCGTACAAAGAGCCCAATATCATGGAAAGCTGTGAGCCCGAAGGTAAATATGCCAAACTATATTACATTTAAAGTTGCCATAGGTCATTTTTTAATAATTCATTTTCATAAGCTTTTTTTCATATTATTAAAAAATTTACAGAAAACATTATTTTAAATTATTATTATTAACTGATGCAGTATATATTCTTAAATGATGAACTATTACGTTATTATCAATGCTGAATACACTGGTCGACCTTCATTTGCTCACTGATGTATCTGCATCGTCTTCTATCTGTCGGGTGACAGGATGTACTTTTAAGAAAAAGTCTGATTCATTTTGTAAAATTCATTTCAGTATTGCAATCAAACAAACAAAATGTTACTTTAATTTAGAAATGACAGTCTCTTAACCACCCCCATCATTCTCCTCTTCTCAGATGGGTTAGCGGGCCAAATCAAAGGTTACATGGGGCCAACTTTGGTTTGTTTTTATTCGTGAGTGTAGTCTTATCTTAAACTGCCATTCATTGGTATTTATTTGACCCAAGTACTGTTAATTATGATCCTGACCTTTAAAGAAATCATGTGAATTTATTCAATATTTATTTTCTACATGGTAAATTTGATCTCCACACACAAAAATACATGCCAAATGGCGATCTATAGTTTATCTTTTGACAAAAGTAAACCTAAAAGGGTCTTTGAAATGAATATCATGACAAAGCGTATTTTTCACTTCTTACATGTGTTTTGAAAATATATATTTTGTTTTATGAATCTTTATATATTTTTATAAATGGCATCTTCATGATTCACTCTTGTGATCTTTTTTCATATGTTGATAACTTCTATTTGTAATGTTTTAATTTGAGTTTATTTCCCACTTCCTTACATTATGAAATTTATGGTTACAGCATTATTTACTATTACCCTGAGGAGTCTAGATATTATTCTTAGTACTGGGTTGTGGCTGGAAGAGCATACGCTGTGTAAAACATAAGCAGGAGTAGTTGGCAGTTCATTGTGCTGTGGTGACCCTGATAAATTCAAGAGTTCACACTTAGCTGATGATAGATTATAAAGCGTGTTTAGCATGCTGTCCTGGGAGAGAGCCTGGGGCTTTCAGGGCGAGAGGGGAGTTTGAACTCAGGTAGGTCTCAAGACATTCTCGCTGTAAGGCAACAGTGCTAAACACTGGGCCGCTGTGCCACCCTATTAAGGGAAAGGGGAATTCTTCAAAACGAAGTTAACGCAAGTAAAATACTCTAGTTATTTATAGTGTGTTAGGATTCATCTGATTGGTAAATCATGTGATAACTAATGCAGGGCCAGCCGTGGTCAATCAGAAGCATGTGTTCCTCTCGAAAATAGTTTATAAATATACATTACTAAGGGACTACGCCATAGGAAAGTTAATGAAGTCAAGATATTATTTACTAATATAGTATAATACTATTAATACTATAGTATAATACTATAATACTATTAATTTTTATTGTATAATATATTATTATTTACTAATTTAGATATAACTATTAGTGACTTCTTGAAGTCTATATATAACCACAAATTACCCTCGACTTGATGCCTGAATGGGTTTTTCTAACTCTCCAAACACAAGTTAAAATAATTGTAAACATTTAAAACTAAATAATAAAGATGTCTAAAAATCTTGAGAAAATCCCAGAAAACCATTTTTCAAACAGCTGATTTACAACATTTCTTCATTTTGAAGTTCATTTTAATGATCATTGGAGAAAATCTAATGATATCGTCGATGATGTCTTTATTATTTCCTCATTTTTAGGCTCCTTTAGATAAAAACCCCAGCTGTTAATCTACAAAAACATAAATCTACAGGATCAAACAGAAAGAATCACATCACACAAAGCAAGATTTGTAATAAGAGGTCATGAGGGTATACCGCTTTTATTAAATATTTACACAACAAAGTGTAGAGAACCTACTGCAAGGACAGATCTCACAAAGCACAAGAAGGTTGCAAATGTATTTAGAATTTTTTTCCTCCGATCACATCGCCTCGCCAAACGACCACAAATAATTCATTGATAATTATTGTACAGTAAAACATCACTAGGGTTGTTTCAGTCCCACTCCCCAAGTCATTTAGGAGCATCTGAATGGATGTCCAGCAGTTATTGATGATAGCAAACCTTATCTTGAAGCACTGTGCATTCTGAAAAAGATCGGACAATCGTGAATCAGGTTTTATTATGTGGTGTCAAGGCCCAGTGAAGGCAACAGTTTGGCTTTATTTCGGAGGCCTGTAGGCGATCTTTCTGCTCTTCAACACAGACCACTTATGCCTCTTTATGTAGTAGATCAATGGAATAAGCATAGCACCACCCAACAACACCTGCAGAGAGATTTATTGAGATTTACTGCACAAAGAATCAGAAAATAAGATGCAAATATTAATCAAATCATTTATAAAGATGAATGTGGCGATGCAGAGATTTATTATGCATGCTTTGCTTTTTTATTGCATTACATAAATTAAATTGAGTCCACCGATATCTAACGAAGACAATGGTAATGCAAACCTTTAAACCCATCCGTTTGCGGTCGTCATGTTCTGGCTCGGCTGCCCACCTCAGGAAAGTACAGACATCTTTAGCAACCTGGCTCATAGTGGCAGGGGTTCCTATGGGCGAGGAGAAAATTAAAACTAAATGTAATGCTTTATGTATTGCGCATTAATTAATAACTTTATTCAGGGTGTCAACGGGGTCTTAAAATGTCTTAAATTTCAAAAACGAAATTTTAGGCCTTAAAAAGTCTTAAATTCACAGAAATATTGTCTTGTAGGTCTTAAATAATTTGAAACGGGTCTTAATTTTCCTTTGTTCACGTAAAGCAACCTAATTGATTCAATACATCACCAACAATACATCTCAATAAAACTAAACTCTGTTTATAATTAATACTATAACAGTTTGTTGTGCATTCGTTCAGTATATTTTTAAAAAGCTTATTTTTTTAAGTCAGTGTGTGTATACAAACAGGGTCTGCTTGTTTTGACACGTTATTTTAACTATATGTGCTTAAGAAATAACTAATTAGAATGTGTGTTTTGATGGGGCAAGTAAAAATTGCTGCTGGGCCATTTTAAAAATTCCTTAGCATTAATCCCTATACAAGTCTAAAATTTAATTCTTGATGGTATTAAAGTCTTAAATTTGACTTGGTGAAACCTGCAGAAACTCTGTTTATTAATAGTTCATAAATGCATTTAATCCTCTAGACAAGCTTCCATTTAAATCATATACAATTGAAAAAAAAAATGCAGAGATACCAATGAGAAGCTGCTAATCGGACACATTTTAGTTGGTTTAAGTTGGCTAATCATATATAAAAAAACAAAAACGTAATCTAATGCTTTATGTACTGTGCATTAATTAGTAGCTTTATTAATAGCTCATAAATGCATTTAATCCAGTAGACAAGCTTTCATTATTAGGAAATGGAGCAGGAAAAACTTCACAAATGACAAATTTATATGCTAATCAAATAAGGAGGTTTACCTAAAGATAAATGATCTGCAGTGTTTGTTGGGGAAATGTAATTATAATCTGTGTGATATATAGTGTGTAAAATAAAGCCTTAATGAGAAGAGCATTTCCATTGTTTATCCAAAAAGAACTGAACGGGTTCAAAATGCATTAGAAATGCAGAAAGAAAATGAATTACTTGTATTAACCCTCATGATTCATTTGAGTCTGCTTTGAACCAGAAGTTAATTCCATAGTTTTAGTAATAGAATAAAACTTTGCAAATGTTTTAGGAACTATTAAATACACATTTTATTTCTTCTGATTGTTTATGCTGCATTTAAGAGATATAATCATGTTTAAACAATACGAAAATATTCAGGTTTCAAAAATTAGGACTAATTTTAAACAATTATGTTAAATTTGGTTGTATATTCTCATAAAATCACATACAATTGTATAGTTAAAAAAAAATCATCAGTTTTGAAAAACTTTTATTACTTTTATTTTTTTTTTTTTATAGCTTTTTGAATTTGTAATACAGTAATACCAATGTGAAGCTGCTAAATAAAGTTTTAGTTGACTAATCCTGTTCAAGTTACAATTTAATAGTAATAATACGTCAAGTAATGATCTTTTGTGCCCAAACAAACTGATATGTGAAAATAAACGAAATGATCTACTCTATGCCTGTCAAAAGTATTGAGTTTGGTACTAATTGATCAGTCAGACCAGCTGATTGGCTTTACATTGAAACAGTGTCTGTGTGTCTGTATTTGCACTTGGTGAACAGCAGTGCAGAACAGTGAACCGACAGGCCTGCCATGATGTCTAGTTTTTGTTGTACTTTATATTGTATCAAAATATATTGCGATAAACGATATTATTGTCATTTTAACACTTTGACTGCCCCTCTACCAAACGGTTGACCATGTTTTGACAGTTTTAAATAATGAGTATAAGTAATTTAAAGAGTGACTGTTTTAAATAATGGCTTACACATACGGCATTGTTGGTTTACAAAAAATAAATAAATAAATCAAAGAAACATCCTGTCGCACTACTACACTTGATTTTGGTTTTATTGTAAAAAAACATTAAAACATGTTAAGTCAGAATCTGAAATATTTTATGGCATACTTCAGAAAATAAAGATGATTTAGTATTCAAGAATACAAGTTGGCTAACAATTCATATTTTTGTAGTTTATGTATTGATTCCAGTAATTTTACGATAAACAGACAAATCAACCATTTGGTAAAGGCTGATAATTTAGAAGTTATGGGAATGTGTTGAAAAAAAAATGCATTGAGGGATGTTAACTAGCGACATTAGGAGTTAAGAAATGCAATCCAAACATTTTTTTCTTGCTGGGGTAGTTAAAGGGTTAAGACCATTTTATGCCACTCATTATGTAATGCCAGAATGACAATATAATATCATCACAATGCAAGTACACTTCCAAAGAACACATCATATTTTATACTTAAGAATATTTCATTACAGTCATTTTAACCAATTAATAATTAGGCACTGGAATTAAAGTCTGAAAGCGGATATCCTAAATAAATAACAATAAATGTTAACAAAAACGTGCCAGGTAAAAAGTAACAAAGGCTGCGATACCTGCTGATAGATCTTTTTTCAGGTGTCAGACACACACATGAAAATATACCATAGTAATTAATAGTAAAAACTATAGTGTTTAACCACTATATTTATTCATGCCTAATATCAGATGGCCAGAAAGTGATTCATTTTTTATCAATTGTAAAAATGTTGGTATTTGTGATGCAGCAAGTCCAGAGACTGTTGTGTACGCCATGATTTTATATCAAATACACTTTAATGTGTGATGTGACTAAATAGTGGTCTTAAATATTTTCTCAATTTCAATGAGTAGCAGGACCCAGAAACAGTATTTCATACACCACGACTTAACAAGTAAATATTGATTATTGTGACAGACCTATGATAACTGATCAGTCATTTGTGTTGACATGCTTAAATTTCAGTAGCGATTGGTATCGAACTCAATACTTTTGACAACCCTAATCAACTGACAATCTAAGTAGACTGCTATAAAAAGTAGAAAACGTTAAAGCTCACCATCATCATACTCAAGCACCTCATTATAGATGGGTGGTGCCATTCCAATAGCCTGGCCAGGGAAATATGGGTTATAATAGAGCCCTTCCCTCAAAGACACACCAGCCGGAGGATCACAGTAACCCGTCAGAAGAGAAAACACGTAATCTTCCCCTCCATGCCTGAGACGGAGATGCAGAACATTAGAAAATGATAGATACAATAAAAACTTAAAGCTACCAAGCCTGATTTACATTAAAAGAAGACTTTATATTAATGACCTGGCATTGACGATATAGCTGAGGTCAGGGGGCAGAGCGCCGTTGTTGGCAGCACGGGCAGCCTCAGGGTTGGCGTAAGGTTTGGGGAAATAATCGGACAGTTTTCCAGGTCTAGTGAACATCTCTCCATTGTCGTCAGGTCCATCAACAACTTCAATCTACATGACAATATTCACAATATAGAAAGATGAAGTTGTAAACGTGCATTAAAGGGATAGTTCACCCAAAAAGTTTAAAATCGGTCATCATTAACTCATTCTCCACTTGTTCCAAACGCAAGTTTGCTCCTCCTTGTGTTGAGGACACAATTTATATTTTAAAGAATGTTGGAAAAACCTGCCATTTTATTTTAGCTATTTATTTGTTCCTACTATGGATGTCAATGACTGCGTAATTCCAGCATTCTTCAAAATATCTGGTTAGAAAGAAAGAATTGAAAAGATGTTCACCCAAGAATAAACATTCTGTCGTCATTAACTCACTCTGATTGTTCCAAACCAGAGTTTCTTTCTTCTGTTGAACACAAAGGTAGATATTTAGAAGAATGTTAGGGGGGAAAACAAGCTTTTTGTTAGCAATTTTTGTGTTCCTACTATTGAAGTCAATGGCTGCTTTATTCCATCATTCTTCAGAATACCTTGTTTTAAAAAAAGACAGACAGAAAGAAAGAAAAAAAGACAGACAGACAGAAAACGTAAAGCCACTTAAACATGAGCAAATGGATCTGTTGAACAAAGTGTTCTGAAGATGTTGGAAAAAAACAGAATTATGCCATTTATTTCTTCCTATTATGAATGTCAATGTTTGCTTTATTTCAACATTCTTCAGAATATCTTGTTTTGAAAAAAAAAATTACAACCACTTGAGTGTGAGTAAATGGTAAGGATCTGTTGAACACAAAAGAAGATATTTTAAAGAATGTTGAAAACTTTTTTTTAGCCATTTATTAGGAAAAAAAGAAAGAAAAAATAAAAACACTTGAGTGAGTAAATGGATCCGTTGAACACAAAGGAAGATATTTTGAAGAATGTTGGAAATGTTTTTTTTTTTTTACACTAATAATTTTTTCCTACTATGGATGTGAATACATGCTTTATTCCACTATTCTTCAGAAGAAAGAAGGGACTTCTTGAGAGTGAGTAAATGGTCAGAATATTTTCATTTTTGAGTCAACTCTCTCTTTAAATATGATAAGCTGATCTTTGCATTAACAAAACACACCATGGCGTTCAAAAGGGTTGATAAGGTGGAGTTTTAATTGTATTACTGTGCCACAAGCACCGCTGAGAATCTAATTAAACATAGTGGCGCAATTAGATTAAGATCTAAGAGAACTGACCTCTTCAGCCAAAGTCTTGACCTCGTCCTCTGTGTGTGAAACTCCAACCAGGTTACGGAAAGCCAAATACTCCATACTGTGACAGGCCGAGCAGACCTGTTTATATACCTGATATCCACGACGAACACTGAAAAACAAAGACAATGGAGGACTTGTAAACTCAGGATATTGTGATACCTCTGGAAACTGATATATTTGGGTTCAGGACCAGGATTGACTAACACGGATTTATGCTACATTTAAAGAATAGTGATGTGCTTTTATACAAATAAATAAATAAAAGTTTTCAGGTCAGAAGCTGGAGATGTCAATGTGATTTCATATCCGATCAATTTTATTAAGATTTAACAAAAAAATACAGTGCTTAGCATATATAAGTACACCCCTCACAAATAGGAAGCTCTACAATATTATATTTGTGCATATACATTAGATTAGTCAGTACTGAAGCCAAATCTGGAGCTAATCTAACAAAATAACTTACGATAACGGTTCAAATACCAGTACACCCAAATTTGTCATAAAAAAAAATTTAATACAAATTTTTTAAAAATGTGAAAAATCAAAAGCAAAAAAAAGGGAAAAATTTAGTTGAAATTTTGTAGGTTGTAATTTTTTTTTTTGCAATATTTTGCTTGAATTTAATTGTATTATCTTTCAATTTCTAAATATGTTTAGAGACCAAGATATTATTTTAATAAATATATCTGTTTAATAAATCTGTTTTATTTAAATGCACCAAAATACATTGCTTATATTCATTTTCAAAATGGGGTGTACTCATGCTTAAGTAAACTAGGAATGCATCAAAATAAATTCTGGGCTAAATCCGAAACATTTTGGATGCACTTGGACAAAAACCTGAAACTGAAAATGCTTTGTAATAGTTTAATAAAGTAATAAGTAATTAAGTAATTCTGTAAGACTTTTTCAATTTAACTCAATTACTTAATACAGATTTTTAAAAAGCATTTTATTGACAGTAAAAATGTTGCAATGAGAACAAGTCGAGGCATCAATTTTCAGCCGATAATGATAGCTGAAAATTCAGTGCATCCCTAAAGTAAACTCAAGTGTAGCGTTCATCGAGAAATATTTTTAACAATAAAGTTATTCTTCCATCAGTTAAGATTTTATATCAAAAGATGTTCCACAACCTCAAAGTGATTAAAAAAAATAACCTTTCACTAAAAGACAAAGTAAATTCTTTTTTTTTTAGCAATGTTTTAAATCAGGTCAAAAACTTAGACATTTGACACCTTAGAAATTTGCACATGAAATATGATTTAATAGACAATATTAGAAAGTTTTTGTTAAAGGGACGTTTCACCCAAAAATGAAAATTGCCATCAATTACTCACCCTTTACTTGTTTTCAAAACTTTACGGGTTTCTTTTTTCTGCTAAACACTAAAGATATCCTGAAATAAGCTGAAAAGCTGTAACCATTGACCTCCAAATACAATACAAATACTATAGAAGTCAATAGTTACAGGTTTACAGCTTTTTCCCCACCTTGTTTTGTAGTCAACAATAAAAAGCAGCTCAAATGTGAGTTGAGGGTGCGAAAATAGAGAGTATTATTATTTGTGTTTATATTTGGGTGAACTAGCCCTTTAAGTGGGGCATCACGGTGGCGCAGTGGGTAGCATGATCACCTCGCAGCAAGAAGGTCACTAGTTCCAACCCCAATTAGACACACCTGAACCAGCTAATAAAGCTCTTTCTAGGTATACTAGAAACTTCCAGGCAGCTGTGTTGAAGGAAGTTGGAACAAAACTATGCAGGACAACGGCCCTCCAGGACTGAGTTTGGACATCCCTTACCTACAAAATGTGCAAGGCGGGGGCTTGAGGACTGGAATTGAGAACTACTGCTTTAAGCACATGTTCAGTAATTCAATGGTTTGGGTTGTTCCTCATTTGGCAGAAACATGTTAAATAGTTAAGCCTACATATGTCTGGAAACTATTCTTTTGTCACTAATATCTGTGTAGAGACTGCACACTTTAACACTGACCATCTCAGAGGGCTGTGTTACCTGGCATGGTCAAGGGAGGACAGAAAGCCGCCATGGCTCCAGGGGTATGTCGGCGGGTGCAGCTCCAGATCTGAGGCCTTGACCGACTGCTGAAGCATCAGAGCCAGACCAGCTCCTCCTGTCGTCAACACCCCAATCGTGGTCAGGGCCATCTTCTTCCCTTTCGGCAGGCTAGCGAATGACATACTGGCCTACAAAAGACACATACACACATGCTTAGAATGGATTACATTATGGTTAATATTCTGATGGCTAACTTGGATAAATGCAACTGCCTATTGCATCAATGGATTTAAAGTCACGCCAATAGTCATAGATGACAAGTTATCCTTTTATAATAATAGAAGCAGATTTATTTTAAGTAGATTTACATATTATTGTCTTTACATGATACCCAAGCTGTCTTGTAAACAAAAAGCTAAACAAAATCTGAACCGATGAAGGACAATCTGACCTTAAAATGTCAATCAATGACAACAACATTGTACAACTACACTAACTTCTAAAAAAACAAATACTGATATCAATCAAATGTTAACATGGTTAATAGAGGAAGTCATTAGAAGTACAGTTCAGTCCCCAAACATTACAAATGTAATAAGATCCAATCACAAAAATCTGTCAATTATGTTTTAGAAACACACAAAGATGTCAAACTAATGATTAAGCCATATTAAAGTGTGATATTTAGGTCAATAATCATATATTTTAATCTGTGCCCTTCAGAGAGAGACCAGACAATCTGCAATATTGTCATGTTACGCTTGATAACATGTATTATCTAATTTTACATCAACTGCCAGTTATTTCCATCTTAAATGCTGATATCATCAACACATTCTGACATTAATATTGAACATTCAATGCCTAATTGTTATGCTGGGAATATAATGTATAATTAGCACATCTGTCAATTACAAAATAAGCATCATATGTTTAGCAAACAGAAATAATATAGCAGAAATCTTAAGAGTCAAATACCAGTGATGTCACCTCCCATAGGATAAACTCAAGAAACAGCAGCTCGCCTCAGACAATATCAGCTGTAGTTTCTTTTTAATCGAACTACACAAGCTTTCTTGCGAATGATAGTCATTATTGAACGTTTAAGATGAGTTATGACACTAATATAAAAGCACAAACGTCAAGATGCGATTGTAAGAGGACCCACAGCTGCGGTGACCTTGCTGTAGGTAAAAGACGCCGGGAAAATTCTGATAATTAAGGCGAACGTTTGCATCCGCGAAACTCCGGAGTGTGAAAATATGACAGACAGACATGGAAACACCACATTGATCCATACCCGTGGAGTATGCAGGGCTTTGGATGTGTTCAGGAGGGTTCTCCCGGTACCGGAGAACACGACCACACGGAGCGCCGCCATGTTCTTGACTCTGCGGATAGTAAGACGCTTCCACCGGATGAGAGTCAACAACCCCCTCCCTTCTCTGAAACTTACACAAGCTCTTACAAAACTTAGAAATTACGTAATTAAACGGTATATTGTGAGTTCATATGAGTAATGAGCAATCATATGAGCAATTTAGACAGCGAAAAGTGGCTTTATTAGACTCAAACTGAAGCGGTATTTTATTTTAAAATGACGCGAAACTGTGTTTTGCTAATGTTATAGCGCCACGTAGACGATGGAGGTGTATTTAGCAGCACATTAAACGTGCAGTGTCAAGTTGCCGTTATGGGAGAAACGAAGCTTTTTATACAGTCTGACAAATGCATTTACGACCTAAAATGTAGTAATAAAATATAAGAAATGTGTTTCAGTCAAAGAAAAGAATCACTCCGAGTCCGAGGGGAAAATTTATAGTATTTCTGATAGATAAAATTATGTGGGCGACAGTAGGTAGTGCTGTCGCCTCACAGCAGGAAGGTCGCTGGTTCGAGCCTTGGCTGGGTCAGTTGGCGTTTCTGTGTGGAGTTTGCATGTTCTCCCCGCGTTCGCGTGGGTTTCCTCTGGGTGCTCCGGTTTCCCCCACAGTCCAAAGACAGGTGAATTGGGTAAGCTAAATTGTCCGTAGTGTATGTGTGTGAATGGATGATTCCCAGTGATGGGTTGCGGCTGGAAGGGCATCCGCCGCGTAAAAACCTGCTGGATAAGTTGGCGGTTCATTCTGCTGTGGCGACCCCGGATTAATAAAGGGACCAAGTCGAAAAGAAAATGAATGAATGAATGAATGATAATTATGTGGGGAAAAAGCTTGGCTCTTACCTTGCAAATTTTGTGTTCTTAACAAAGTTAAAGAATTTGGTCTGAATTATTCGTCTTTTTTACATCAAAATGTAAGTTTAGCATTGATTTTTTTCATGTGTTATATAATTTATTACTTTTCTCATGACAAAAATAACATAGAATTTATAGGCAATTTATTTATGTTATTGGGTAAATATTATATTCGCAAATGTAAATTTTCTTCATCATTACCCAGGTTGCAGAATTTTCTTTGTGACTTAAATTGTTTAATTACTACTTTACAAAATGTTTGAAATGTGTGAAATTTTATAAGGACTTTGTAAATATTATTTAATTTGATAGTTTGCCTCTGTACCCTGTTTTTTATTATCTTATTTTATTTATTTATTTTTAATTATTATTATTCATTTTCCTTGTTTAGTATTGTACTTGATGTCATCCATTGTTATGGTTAATATGACTGTGTTGTTAAAACATAAGCTTATCCTTTATTTGTTAATTTGTCTGCACTTATTTGATAATAAAACTAATCTTTAAATTGGTTATTATTTTCAGTAAAAAAAAAACGATTCATCGGTTCTGGTTATCAAAATCTCACTGATTTACACTACAGATGATCATAGTTTAATCATTTTGGCTATGCAAATAACATTTTTACAGGCCACCCCTCACTGACAACGGTTGGTCCCCTATGAGCTCATTTATTCCATGTTTAACCATGCCATTATAAAATTCTGATGCTAACCAATCAAAAAAAGGCTATAAGACCAAGAGGAATGTTCTGTTGGATTATTATTATTATTATGTTTGAATATATTATGTGTGTGAATTATTTAAATGGCCAAATTCTGACTGAGGAAAGCTCAATGTACTGGCCAGTTTGTTATTTGACAGATCACTAAAAAAGAATGTAATGATAGATGATAATAAAATTATAAAAATAAGCAACTTTTCATATTTCTTTATTATAAATTTAGTAATTTAAAATGCTAAACTCAACATTGTTTATAAAAATGATATAAAAACTTGCAGTTTGTAGCATTTGCACATTTGTAAATAACACTTAAAATAGTAAAATAGTATGGAAAGTAGTTTGGCAAAATGGTAGGAAATAGTTTACATCAAAAAAGTGTGGATATGATCACAATCCATCAAGCGAATCCAGCAAAACTGTGTTAAAATGTAACAAAAATGCAGTATTTAAACCTCATAATTAATTAGAAACGAGGCAAATACTGCAATAAAAGTTTTTCAGAAAATAAGGACCACCTCTTTCAACAAGCTGGATACTCTACTATCTTCTATGGGTCAAAATAAAAGCCTGCATCGAATGTTAGACCAAACATTTTCTTGTCTATTTTCTTTCTTTTCTGTTTTAATGTTAAAATGTAGGTGTTTAACTAATATTTGACATATCACCAGACATTAATTGGAAATAGCATAAACTCTCAAATCGGCCTGAAAATCGTTCAGGTTCATCAGAGGTTTACCAGCGGCAAAGCGTCGTTTAATGAAGTCACGTGACTTGGCGATTTCGACGCAAGCTCCGAGCTACTGAATCAAAACAAATGATTCACTGTTATTTTAATGCCACCATACCTTACAAAATGCTTGCCATACCATAATGGACGAACTAACTAATCACTGCACCTGCTAGATCAAACGGTGGGATGGATGATAAAGTTACTGCACCTATCTAAAGGTAATCAAATCACAACACAATATGTGTCCCTCGCTCAATCTTCCACTAACAGTTTATACTTGGATTTTGGATTCGCAACGCTGTATTTGTTTTAGGTTTATTATGTTTTCTAGCAAGGTATAGGCTTACATGTTGTTTTGTAAAGTGTGACATTTTTAGGGCTCATTAATAGGGTGAATAAGTGGTGCCATGGAAAAATCGATGTCAAGGAATTTTATGTAGGCCGTTTATTAACGCGTATCTGTTGTATTTAAAGTACTTTAATGTACGTTAATTAACCCATGTGCTTTGATTTTATATTATATTGCTTAATATTACAGTGAATATTATTTTAAAATACTATTATTAAATTATTTACATTATTAAAGTAATAAAATAATTAACGGATTTCACAAGAAAGCATATGAAAGTTGTCCTTTAAAGCAATTTTTGTGATAAGAGCCTTTAGGAGATTATATTTCTTAAATTCTCTTTTGTAAAATAAAGACACACATTAGACATCTTTGGGATAGGTCTACTGTAAGATTGTACATTTCTAAACCTGGCAGCTCCATTGTATGTGTCTAAAATATATCATTGTATGTGCATTTTTGTTAGGCTACGTTCACACTGAAAGGCATTTTTTTCTCAGAACTTATTTTTTTGCATAGCTGTTAACATTGTTGTTATAAATGTGGTCAGTATTAGATTTCCAGAGTGACAGATCATGGCTCTAAAGTGACCTGCATGCCCAAAAGTACAATTACTTGTCTTCAACAGAAAAAAAAGTTTAAGTCTGTTAATTTTGGGTCTTATGATGAGAGAATTAACCTGATGAAAGACTTGTCACACAGTTTTTCATATTTGGATTGAATTTCATATTTATTAATAATTTAAGTGAAATATAGCTATTTTTGGTAGGCATATGTGTTTTATTCAAATACAGTTTTTATGGACATATTTTTTATGTTAAATCTGACTGAACGATATTTTTTTAAAGGTTAATGATTGATTAACAAGTGCCAGTTTTGCATTTGATTTTTTTTTTTTCAAAATGAACAACCAACGTTTTGTTGTAAAGTATATGCCGTGTGCTATTATACTATGCTGCTGAGGAGTAGATGATGTTTGCAGCACAGAATGATGATGCATGTTGATCAAAGATTATGTAAAAGTCACATGAAATTCTACATAACCGTTCACACTGCAGGTAGATTGTAAAACATCAGATCTGTGTCTGATTTAATACCACATATCAAAATGGCACAAATCTGAATTGAAAAGATCTGATTCCATGCGGTTTGAGCTGTTCACACTGTCAAGACAAAAACAGAGTCACATGTGGGCAAAAAAAAATTGATTTGAGCCACATTTATTCAGTGTGGCACATAATCACTACGAGATGGTTTGCAACTGATTTAAAGCGATAGTTCATCCAAAAATGAAAAGTTACTTAATATTTACTCACCCTCAAAGTGGTTTCAAATATGTATTGTTTTCTTTCTTCTGCTGAACACAAAATAAGATATTTAAAATATATATTTAAAATAAAAAGCAAAAATAACAATGAAAGTCAATGGGCTTCCAGCTTTCTTCAACATGTATTCATTGTGTTTAGCAGAAGAAAGAAACTCATAAAGGTTTGAAACAAGTAAAGAGTGAGTGAAATAAAAAAATTGGGTGAACTATCCCTTTAAGCTGGTACTAAATGGAAAGATTTTGTACAGTAGCTTGGCGTGTTACGTTTGTCAAACTGTTGTAATGGCACGTTGATTCCTGTAGATGTCAGTGTGCAACAAGTGTTCATGTGCAGTTGAGCGGGTCAAACAGTCAACACAGTTAAACTGAAATGATAGATTGAGTACACTTACGCTCATGAATGATGTCTGTTACGACACCATTTGTGTTCAAACCAAACTAGTTTTCTTTGTGATGAACGTAAGTGTTGTTTTTTGGAGGAATATCAAACATTATAGATCTTGTTAATGGGTATGAAAAGAAACACATAAGACTTATTTATGAGATTATATTTAATAACTTTCTAGATTTTAGAATTCACAAACCCTGTTTTAGGGCTGCATGATATTGGAAAAATCTAAGATTGAGAAATGTTTAAATTCTGCAATATACATTGCGATATGAATACTATTTCACTAGATGAGTTGAATAACTATTAGGAAATAATTGATCATTTTAGATTGATTGAGATGATTCTGTATGGGAACGCGTCTGCATAAAATATATGAAACAATCTACAAGCATGGATAAAGTCCTTAAAGAAAAAGATGCAAATTATTTGATTGTTTTTTGAGGAGTCGAACTGTATTCAGATATACAGTAATGAATTTATTGATGAATTTATTTATTTAACAGTGACATGCACAAACATTACATTAAATAATTACAAATTAATTACAAAAAGTAAAAGATGCATTGTGCCAGGCTGCAGTCCCTGGACAGGTAAAAATTAAAACAGTAATGTCAAATTAATTAAAAAGTCCGTTTAAAACACACAGGCATAATCGCATATAAACCAAAACACTGACAAATCAAAAGCATCTCACTCAGTGTGTACAAATTTGAGTTGACAAAAGCCACTAGTCAGGCATGAAACATCTTGTAATTTGTACATGTGATTATTTCTGTTGGGACAGAATTCCATAGATGTGTGGCTTTATACATTAAAGAAGATTGAATAAAAGAGGTCTCACATCTAGGGATAATACATTCCCCTCTTACCCCTCTTACTTCGTTCACGACGTCTTCTAATTTGGAAGAATTTTTTTTTAACGATGGAGCAGAAAGATTGTGAATAATTTAAAAAACAAAACAAATATTGGAACATTTAATAATATTATCAAAATCTTTTGAGAGTAATTTCTTAAGATATTGCAGTGATGGTACAACTGAGGCTTTTTAGCATGAATTTTAAGTTCTCTTTTGTATAATGATTGCAACGGTGTTAATCTACATGCCTGAGACCAGCTCGTTATACAGTACAACAAATGTGGAACAATCATAGTATTTAAATACACACCAGAGGCCTCATAAATCAGAGAATCTCTGATATCTTTAAAATTTCTTAGATTGAATCTCAGTGTGGTAGCAAGTTTTTTTAATATGAGTTTTAAAATTAAGGTTTGAGTCCAACGTGATACCTAAATATATGAATTCAGTGACATTTTTAATACTTTGCCCATTTCTAAAACATTTCTAACTTTATACTTATTTGAGAAACACATGGATACAGTTTTTTCAACATTTAAGGTGAGATTAGAATTTTGCAACCATTTAAACACATTTTGCATTTCATTTGTTAATTTAGTAGCAACTTCTGTTGGATTTTTTCCGTAAGTGTGAAGCACAGCACCATCAGCGTACATTAATAAATCAGCATCAATGCATATAGCTGGTAAATATTTCTATAAATACTAAAAAGTAAAGTTCCTAAAATAGATCCCTGAGGCACTCCTAATATAATTAGTTTAAAGGTAGATTTAAAATTGTTAACCTGAACACTCTGATCACTGAAGTACGATTTGATCCAATTTAGTGTTTGCTTTGAAAAATCGTAATTGTTTAATTTGTTCATTAAAATATCATGGTTAACAGCATCAAATGCCTAATGTAAATCAAGAAAGACTGCCCCCCCTATCTAAATTTGTCTATCATTTCTGAAAAGTAACAGCAAGCTGTCTCAGTTGAATGTTTTTTTTCTAAAACTAAACTGCACTGGATGTAAGGGAGAATTTCTATCTAAATGAGCCATAAGTTGCTCTGCTACAACATTTCAAATGTAAAATAATGGTGCATCGTCTTTGTTTTATAAACAAATTGTTATTAATGTGTCAGAGTTACAAACGGTACAATTTCTTATGCCTGAATGCTTTTAAAACCCTCACACAGTCACTGCCCTAGAAAAACTCTTGCCAAATGATTGATTATAATCCAGACTCAACATTGCGTATACTTGCGATGTGACTATTGTGAATGAACACATTGCGATATGGATGCTGAAACGATATATTGTGCAGTATACCTTGTTTGCTAAGACTTTAATTTCAGTATGTTGGGGCGGGGCTTTCTTTTTGCGCACCACTGCATCCTAGTGGTGCATCAATGTAAAACTGCAGGGTTCCACACAATTCCTTCATGTTGTTCCAACTGTTCCAATTTGCTATGACCTTTTATGTGAAGCTCCTTTGACACAATCTACATTGTAAAAGCGCTATACAAATAAAGGTGAATTGAATTGAATTTAACTGTTCCAACACAAATCACTTAAATTAACTTGATAGTTTTTACAAATTTAAGCGGACTAAACAATAAAACAATTAGCCCAACGTCATTTTTTGAGTGTAGCTAATTAACAGTAAGAGGTGTGGCTAAGAATATTGACTTTGATTAAAGATGACCAAAACATTGTTTTCAGCATGCACTGATTAATAGTTCACCTAAAGAATATCTTAAGTGCACTAGCAAAATAAATATTGTAAATTTTGAACAAACAATTATTAACAAATAATGATAATAGGTAAATAAGAAATAAATACAAAATTAAAAACATCAAATATACAAATAAGTAACAGGATATGCAGTACCCACAATTTCACAGACATTAAAATCACATAAGTGTAATATTTGCCATGAAACTCTGCCCTCGGAGTCTGAGGTGCATCTGCTCCTGCGTCATTAACTACATGGTACAGGAGATTGGTTGCTGTCACTTTAGCAGCCAATTAGTAGGGTTGGGTACTGAAACCTGGTGTTGTTATGGCACCAGTAATAATGGAACCGGTATGCACCGAACCAAATCAGCTGAATTATGGTGCCTAATTTCAGTGCCACTGCGACAGGGATGTAAGAAGCATCAAGGAGTGCATCAAAGGCACACATAGGTATATGTTGCGTCACACTATCTCTAAACGTTTCATTTTAAACAACTTAGAGGCATACGGACACAGTCTGTGATGTAAGGTGTGTGTTCTTGTTGCTTAGTACAGTGCATTTGATGTGCGACTCCCTTCAGATTCATCAACACGAATGATCGCATTCATCAAATTTGCTTAAACTAAGCGTTCTAAAGTATGGCTGTATTTTACAAGCAATTATTTTTACTCAGCAACATGAAGCAGATGCTTTACAAAAGTTGCGTGTAAGAAGGGAAACATGTCAAACTTAATGAAACATTTGAGGACTCATGGAATCAACTTAAAGGCAAAGAAATGTGCTGTCTTTGACAGCTTTTGACATCATCTGGCACTTTCAGTAACTACGTTTACATGGACACAAATATTCCAATTTTAATATGATTAAGACAATACTCTGATAACCAGTCTTTCATGTAAACAGCGATTTTTGATTATTTTAAAGGACCACAGACACCTGCATCGTGAAATGCGAATAACAGTCCTTCATATTCTCATCCAATACCTCAGTTCGTCACAGGGCATGAACAATATGTTCCTGGATGAAAGTGAAAGTGCCAAACTGCAGTTAAAGTCCACAAATTAAAAATGAAACACCCGAAATTACATGAAACTGCGGAGGAAACATGGATATTGCAGTGACACAATGATGTAATCTATGTGCAATAACATGTAAAAAGAAACTCATGTCAACACCTTAATCATATTATTGTCTTATTCAGATTTAAGAAAATCATTAGATCACTGACGTTCATATAAACATAGTCACAAGTCCCATCTTTAAAAAAAGGTGTCCCCTGATTTTGATGACAGCCTTTCCACAGGTTAGTAGTAAGCTAATGTAATGTTAATTGCATAATACAAATCTTAAATGTACGCTAACAAATGATAAAAAGAAATCTATTAATGCAATTCAATTAAAATATATAAAATTTGAATTGATGGAAACATTTAACTTTAATTATAATGATTACATTTTTTTTGTCAAATAAAAGATTTAGTGTCTAGATGTCTAAAGTCATCCACCATAATTCTGTGGCTCAATTTTGTGGCACCAGTATCGTTTTTAAAAGTATCGATTTAGCACCAGTATCTAAATAACCCCAAACAAAACCCAACCCTACTAATGAGCTTGCTCCTCCTCAGTTTAAATTCGGCGCATCATTTTACGCTGTTAAGCTTCAGTGCGTTTTTGGAGACCCTCCTCCACCCCAGCTCCACCTGTATTTAGATCTGCTATGGGGGTAACATACAGTTAAAGTCAGAATTATTAGTCCCCTTTTGAACTTTTTTTCTTTTTTAAATATTTCTCAAATGATGTTTAACAGAGCAAGGAAATCTTCACAGTATGTCTGATAATATTTCTTCTTCTGGAGAAAGTCTTATTTGTTTTATTTTGGCTAGAATAAAAGAAGTTTTTAAAATTTTTAAAAAACCATATTAAGGTCAAAATTATTAGCCCCTTTAAGCTGTTTTTTTGATAGTCTACAGAACAAACTATCATTATACAATAACTTGCCTAATTATCCTAACCTGCCTAGTTAACCTAATTTACTTAGTTAAGCCTTTAAATGTCCCTTTAAGGCTTAAAGTGTAGGGTAGATATTTTTCAAGATACTTCTATATTATTTACTGTCATCATGGCAAAGATAAAATACATCAGTTATTAGAAATGAGTTATTAAAACTATTATGTTTAGAAATGTATTGAAAAAATATTCTCTCCATTAAACAGAAATTGGGGGGAAAAATAAACAGGTGGGCTAATAATTTAGGGGGGCTAATAATTCTGACTTCAACTGTACATATTACATTTGCAGCAGCAGCGTGTTATATTCTCAGATGGCATGTCTGTGTATATACTGGCAGTAGCAGGTCTCGGGACTTGCTCTGCCATAATAATCAAAGCAGCAGCAGCAGCGTAGCAGATCTATACCACCAAGACCGAATACATCAACATTGCTATATACATATTCATTACCATACTAAATCCCGAGAGTGTTCATGACAGAATTCTCTTTTTGCATTTATAAGACATGAGGATAAGTAAACCATGATTAAATATATGTTATTGCTTTAAGTATATTCATTTGAACATATTCTTTACTCCAGAGCTTCAAGTACAAGGCCATCGATTTATAATTCAGCCATTCAATGTATCCCCATAACGCAGAAACCATCGGAACACACACCACCATCTGTAATATGGGCCCATATCTCAAAAAGCCAAGCAGCAAAAAGACCCTAAATTGGCCACCTTGGCAAGATAAGCCTGCGGAAAATTGAGCGTGTCCCACAGGACGCGAACAAAGCTGCAGAGAGCGAAGCACAATCAGGTACAGCAAACAAGCGCTTTCAGAGGCCAGGCATTGGACATTTTTATACAGCTTTATCTGATTGTTTGGGAAAATAATAGAATTTTGATTCCTACCGACACTTACAATTTAGCCAAGGCTATAAGCTCTGATATCACAATCGATTTGACTTGATACGGCCTTGTTACTGCCGCAGAATTGAAAGCATGCTTCAGATTAGCACACTATAATGAATGCACCGTGTATATCGGTGCACGTTATGTAGTAAGTCTATAAATGATTGAGCTTAACGGATGTATTCCTGTTTTCTAGATGTGCAATTTAAAAACGAAGCAATATACAAGAGACATTCAGCTATGCCATGAAAAGATTTAATTAAATCTCTCAAAATGCAGCTTCACAACCCGGCAAAAGAGAGTAAGGTCTGTTTACTTGGTAATAAAGCTCTATTAGAAGGTTTTAATTACAGTTTAGATTGCAACAAAGCTCTGTACAGCAGCTATTCATGCCGGTTTAAAGGTAGAATCGTGGACTACATACCTGCGTTTGACCCATGATCCTCTGAGGAAGGCTAAATAGACGTTTTACCCTTGAAATCTCCTGAGGCTAGCTTTCAGCTTGTACGCTCTCCAATGCAATGTTAAGTTGCCGCCTGCAGTCACAATAAATGATAAAACCTGTCCCCATCAGCTCCCCATAGGCCAAAGTTAAGGGACATCTGAAAGAAAGGCAGTGTTTCTCTGAGATGGCGCGATATTAACTCCAGTTCAATAATAAATAAAGTGAAACATCTTCCTTTTGGTGGGCTGCTCCAGATAAAACCTTTCCCAGCGGAAGATTTGTTTATTGCTCGGAGGTTTTTCTTTTAATGCTCTGGAGAATTGCGGCTTGCATGGTAGAAAAGAAGGCATAAATGCTTGGAAATGAAGTAATGCTTGTCTCTCTTTAAAACAAATAGTTTGAAATGATGCTGCTTTTCCAGGGGTGCCCAAACATTTTTCGTATGAAGGGCCAAAAACCAAATATCATTGAGAGCTGTGGGCTGAAGATAAATATACAGTACCAAACTATTTCACATTAAAGTTGCTAGAGATAGTTCCCTTATTTTTATTATTTCCTAATATTTAAAAACGAATAGAAACCATCGCTTTAAATCGTATTAACTAATGCGATACAACTTTTAAAATGATAACGTATTGCTATTAAAACATAAGCAATCACAGTGGAGTTCAACGCTGAATACACTAGTCAAGCCGAATCTGCCTTTGCCTTGATTCCTTGGCAATCTCTATATTGTCTTCTATCCGTCAGGTGACAGTATGTGCATATTAAACTAAAATACAGATCTTAAATTTAAACATTAATTTCAGGTGGCCTTTTTTGTTGTTTAACAATAAAACAAATAAATAAAAGGTTACATAAAATTTGAAACTACATTCTTTTAACCCTCTCCGTCATTCTCCCTCACTTTTCTGATAGAATGATCGGCCTAATCAAAGGTTACAATGGGCAAACTTTGGCCCACTGGCCCTAGTTTGGACATCTCTGTGCTATACGTATAAAAACATGTTATTTATGAATTTTTGAGGGTAAACTGAATATAATTTGAGCATTTTCCACCTATTTATTTGATTTTGTGTGAGATTAACTATTCATATCATGTGGCAAAAGCTTTTTTTTTGCAGTATTATGAACTTTTTATTTATTGTAATTATGCTAAATTTAATATTCATTCATTCATTCATTCATTTTTTTTTCAGCTTAGTCCCTTTTATTAATCAGGGGTCGCCACAGTGGAATGAACTGCCAACTTATCCAGCATATGTTTTACGCGGCAGATGGCCTTCCAGACAATGGGAAACACCCATACTCTCTTGCGTTCACACAGATACACTACGGACAATTTAGCTTACTCAATTCACCTGTACCACATGTTTTTGGACTGAGAAACCAGAGCACACGGAGGAAACCCACGCCAACACGGGGAGAACATGCAAACTCCACACAGAAATGCCAACTGTCCCAGTTGAGGCTCGAACCAGTGACCTTAGTGCTGTGAGCCTGCGTCAATACCGCCCTGTAGCGTTCGTTTTAAAGACGAAATGCAGCCGTACGTATTTCTGGATATCGTGAGCCAGAAGTACGTACGGCTGCATTTTCGTCTTTAAAACGAACGCTACAGGGCGGTATACACGGCTAGATTATCAGAATGAGCCTGTGTTGCCTATTTGAGTTTCTTTCTTTGGTTGAACACATAGACTGTAAAATATATGGACGGAGTATCTGTGACGTCACCCATAGGTTTCTGAAGAGCGCAAAAGAAGCCACAAGTAGGCGCGGCCAACCGTCGCCATTTTGTTCGCGCGTCATCGCACCCACGGCGGGATACCAAACAAGGGCAAAGAGGCGGAGAGTGGGCGGAGCTACAGACACCTGCTGGCACTTTGCTTAGACCTAGCAGACAGACTTTACTTTGGGAGAAACGCTTGATACTTCATTACCTGCGACTCGTTTGTGTTCTGACCACATGTGCTTGGCTGTACACTATATCAATAAAGTGATTAGACTTTCAAAAACACTGTTGTAATACATTGAGCCACTAAGGATTGTTCTTATGACGTTTTTCTACAGGAGGAAAACGCGAATTACTTCCAAACACTTCAGATGTGTGTGTGTGTTAGTAAATGCAAGACTATAGATAAAATCCAGCACAACACTGTATAACAACGCTTCAGATGACTGATCTAGAGCCTACAGCTAATCAATCTGTCACATTCTGGAGTGCTTTACGGGTCTAAAGAAAAATATTATTGATAAATGATCTTAAATAAAACAAATACATTTATAAAGATGGTATACAAGTATATAACTTTACTCACATGGGAAACGAGGCCACGTGAACGGTTTGTGAGCACAATTAAATGCACACAGCATCCCATATCATCTGATAATTGTAAGAAATAAGTCCAAAAGGCAGCTGACTGTGTAAAGCCACATAAAACAACACAAAAATACGATGAATATGCCGAGATCAGTGGCTAATCTGCCGGATTCAGCTGAGGTGAAGTGACGGCGACCAGCGAGACCTAGCTGTCACTCAAGTGGCCACGCCCTTAATTATGCAAACTTAATATAACCTAATATAAAGGAAATGGATGAGTTATAAAAAAATTCACCCCCCTCACAGTTGTCATGGAGGGTAATAATAGCTATATGAACCTAAATCGTTCTTTGTACCAGGCTGTAAACACCTTTTTTTCTGCTGTAAAGTTGGCCATTCTAACAGAGGGCTCAATTGCACTTTGCTCTATTATGGAGCCAGGACTAGCGGAATTTTGATGAATTGCAGTTTCAGTTACTTCCGTATTGGCCTCCCGAGGGAGAGCGGGAGGTTGCCGCTTGGTTGAACACCAAAAGAGCATATTTTGAAGAATGCTGTTTGCTGGTATCCATTGACTTTCATAGTATTTATTTTATATATATATATATATATATATATATATATATATATATATATATATATATATATATATATATATATATATATATACCCTGTTATTAATGTTGATGTTCCAGGAACCAGCACTGCTGGTCTTCTTTTGTGTTTACCAGAAGAAAGAAACTCATAAATATTAAAAACTGCATAATGGAAGAATAAATGATATGAATAAATTAAATCATTTTCATTTTTGGGTGAATTGTCATTTGAAGACAGGACAGGGAAATCTTGCTTTTAAAAAAGTAAACCAAAGTGTATTGCATCACAAGTGGACAAAACTTCATAGAGGTGCAAACATTTTGAGCTTGTCTGCTTTTGATCATTTCCAGAGACAGATGTTCATTTGATCAGCTTGCTTTTGTAGAGGAGACATCCTAGTGGTTTAATGCATTCCAACAACCACTGTAAAGACCATCTTTTCTCTGCCTAATGATTTCATTCTTAAAGGGACAGTTCACTCAAAATGAATCTTTTATGATCATTTATCATCTATCTATCTATCTATCTATCTATCTATCTATCTATCTATCTATCTATCTATCTATCTATCTATCTATCTATCTATCTATCTATCTATCTATCTATCTATCTATCTATCTATCTATCTATCTATCTATCGTTCTATCGTTCTATCGTTCTAACGTTCTATGGTTCTATGGTTCTATCTATCGTCCTGTCTGTCTGTCTGTCTGTCTGTCTGTCTGTCTGTCTGTCTGTCTGTCTGTCTGTCTGTCTGTCTATCTATTGTTCTATACTTCAATCCATCCATCCATCCATCCATCCTATTTTTTATTTATTTGTATGTGTGTGTGTGTGTGTGTGTGTGTGTGTGTGTGTGTGTGTGTGTGTGTGTGTGTGTGTGTGTGTGTGTGTGTGCGTGCGTGCATGCATGTGTGTGTCCAGCAGAAAAAAAGAATCTCTAAACTACTTATGGCTGAGTAATTTGTGAGTACTTCTTTGTTTGTGTGTGAACTATCCTTTTAAATGTTGGTGATGAGGTGTTGAAGACTGACTTGAGTATTTTTTTTCTTTGAAAAAAGTTTTAAAGTGGCCTTTTTTTCTCAGACTTGCATGATTCAAACTCGATTTTGCTGAACATTAAGACAGAGTTGTGAAATATGTGTTTGTATATTAGATATATCTTGAAGTTTTCTTATATTTTTGACTTATATTCTTAGAACTCATATTTCTAGAATAAAAAATTGTGAGAAAAATCTTGCACTTTTGAGGAAAAAAATGATTAGACTTTAATTCTGATGGGGAAAAACCTCAGAATTGAAGATAATTTTTATTTTTAAATTCTCTGAATAAAACTTGCTTCCATTGTACAAAGTTAAAAACACTAACAAATATTATTTTGTAGAACTTTGATGTTACTGCATATCTGCACACAGATTGAGACACTTTTCAGAGGCAGAATTCTCCAACTGAACTCATTGCGAGCAACTGCAATCCGTTGCTCTCTGCTTGTTTCTTTTGACTTAATATATTCAGACTTCTGATGTGAGTTTGAATATTTGTAAAGATTTGACAGAAATTGCTTTGATATCAGCCTTTGCGCTTTTCAAGAGCCTGTATTTGTCATGCCATTATGACACACCATTTCCATTTTTCTTGGCTAGAAATTATATATATTATGTGCTGAAATGTCGGGCTTGGACACACTGTTGTGGAGGGGTTATTAACCCAGGCAGTTGCTATAGTAACCCTCCCATCTTGGGGGCAGAGTTGATGACAGAATGACGTAGCCGGACAGGCAGGCTTCACTTTTATAACACTTTTCTTTCTTTGGGCTTTGGAGAAGTAGAAGGAAGTCCAACATTTCTCAGTGCACCATCATGCATGACAAGCTGTCCTTCAGCCGTCCTTCAGCTATAGAATCACATGACAGAACAGAGGTATAAAAGTGTCATTTTCTCGCAGTGTATTCAGGCCAAACTGCTATATGTGCTACCGCATGCTCGAGAAGCTATGAAAACAACTTCTTTTTTGCACGCCGGTGGAGATCTATTCAGGTCCACCCTCTTGAAACTCTCGTGTTTTGATATAAATAAATCCATTGATGTATTTTGAAATCGTGCTAGTCTTTGCTCACAGGGACGGGGTTTTCTAAATGTGACATCTCTGTTGTTTTAGATGCCTTTGAAATTTAATGGGAACAGAGGAGTTAAAGATCTGATCCTGAGTATATATAACACGAGTCACAAATGCTGAGAAAAGGTTAGTGCTTTCATCCCACATAGCAAAATTTCTCTGCCCCACACAATCAGCTTTTGCTCGGCCCACGTGCTGCAGTCAACTGCGGAACATGACTGGACCAAGGCCCAATGTCAATTCTATTTTTCTTACTCTTCCCTTTCCCCTTGGCCCTTAAAACAGTGTGTGACAGGAAAGGGCTTTAAAATTTACCCCTAAGAAATGGGACAGCACTACAGCACCTGCACACGTCATCATGTCATCATGATCTCTTGCTTCGTATGAAATCAGGCGATGGTGACTGCTGTAGTTATTCCAGTTGTGTTATTTTTTTATATTAACATTTATATTAAATATAGATAACCAATATTTAAGAACAAAGAAATTTGTTTTTCATGACTTTTCCAAAACTTTGTAGGTTTTTCTGTTTTTCCAAATCTTTTCCCGGCCCGGAAAATGCCATGTCAAAATTCCATGACTTTTCCAGGTTTTCCATGACCGTATGAACCCTGCTCTTAAAGCTTGTAAACATTTGGTGTCTGCAACATTTTGATCATTGCTTGACTGTGAGGATGTTTTATATATGAATGCCTCAACCAAATGTCTTGAGCCTTTAAACTGTGTTTATCACAGTGCTCTGGGGTTTGTTACAGGCTGTAGACTAAGGCTGTGGCCTTCTCTGAATGTTCAGTACGAAGGTACACCCACTGAATGACTGGTCTACAAGGCCCTTCTGGGTCTGGCGCCTTTATACCTATGTTCCCTTCTTCATAGATCAAAAAGCTCTATGTTCAATTGAAACTTATCATTTGTCTGTTCCCCGGGTTCGAACTTAAATAGAAAAGCGAGCCTTTAGTCATGCCGCCCCCTCATCCTGGAATACTCTTCAGTCTGAACTAAAAATGTCTGAGCTTATCCTGATTAAATCATTTCGCTCTATCCTTTTTAATAAACAACAACAGTCCATTTCTCAATGTATGTGTTTTTAACATATTGTAATGTGGTATAGCTGAACCACTAAACTGTATTTTTATATTATCTTTATTCATTCATTCATTTTCTTTTCGGCTTAGTGCCTTTATTAATCAGGGGTCGCCACAGCGGAATGAACCACCAACTTATCCAGCATATGTTTTACACAGCGGATGCCCAGTTGAAATGCCAACTAACCCAGCCGAGCCTCGAATCAGCAACATTCTTGCTGTGCAGCGATCGTGCTCCCCTCTGCGCCACCATGATGCCTATTATGTTTACTTGTCATTTATTATTATTTTTTATAAGATGTGTGTTGCGGACCTCTTGGTCAGGTCACCCTTGTAAGAGAGATTTTGATCTCAAAGGGTTTTTTATCTGGTTAAATAAGGAAACTTATATATATGTTGGTGTGTCACCACTGCAATTAAATTGATAAATCCATAAAGCATTGTGCTTTAGGCACACTATGGGCATGATTTTTTTCTCAAAGCGACCTGATTGGTCGAATCTTTTGCTTTACTCAAAAATAATTGTAATGTGGGTCAAGATAGGTCAAATTTACGTAGCCCACATATACATATTTAACATCTGGGCCAAATACTATATTTGACATCTGGCCCTAGTCCTGTGTGCCGCCTTAAAGACGGTGCCACCTCTGCCAAACCTGGGCCATGTTTGGCTTCTATGCTGTATGCCAGTTCTGAATGAATGCCAGCTTTATGCCAAATCTTGGTCAGAATTATTTGCTACGTGGGGATGTTAGGGTGAAAATTTTGGCTCTCGGAAATAGAATAGTAAGAAACATAATTGTTTAGCTTTTAGCACATTTTGCATGATGTTTTTTTTTTTATTAGTGGATTGAAGTAAAGTAAATCATTTAAAAGGAAATCCACAATTTGACTTTCACTTATTACACTTCAGGAGCCATATATCAAACACTGACAAGTCAAATTTCTGTCTCTCGGTTGTTGCTGAAGGATTGAGATGCGCTGGCCAATGTTTGCTTATGTGATCGACCAATTGTAGTGTGCAACAAGGCATGACCTAAAAAAGGTAAAAGTATTGCAAAAATGCATACAATTAATGATGACTGTCAAAAGCAAAAGCTGATTGCAAGACATTTTAGGAGATTTCGAAGTCTCTGCCAGACAAAAAAAAGTTCCAAAATAAGGACATTTCCAGAAAATTACTATTGCAATATGTTACCATGGACCATAAAACCAGTCATAAGGGTCAATTTTATTAAATTTAAATGTATCCATCATCTGACAGCCAAATAGAAAAGCTTTACATTGATGTATGGTTTGTTATGACAACAATATTAGGCAGAGATGCAACTTGACAATCTGGAATCTATCTGAGGGTTCAAAAAAAATTTATAATATTCAGAAAATTACCTTTTAAAGTTGCCTCAAATTGAGTTTTGATATATTTACATTAGGAGATTCACAAAATGTCTTTCTGGAACATGATCTTTGCTTAATATTTTAATGATTTTTGCCATAAATAAAAAAATCTATCATTTTGAAATCATTATTTTTGGCTTTTCCTACATGCTTAAGACCGCAACTTTATAGGATAGTTAACCTAAAACTGAAAAATATATAGTGCATAGAGGGTAGTTTTGTATTTCCACTTCAAGCACTGGACAATACTAAAGTACATTAATAATAATAATAGTAATAATAATAATAATATGATGATGATGATCTTATTTTCACTAAATATTACTGGGTCCTGTATGGACATTTTGTATGAAGCAGAAAGGAGAGACAATGAGAAAGGGATGTAAGTTAAACTAAGACGGTCTGTATTTTCTTTATTCTGTATTATATATTACTATATATGGTCTTGTTAAATAGCAATAAGAAAAGAAAAGGGTTGTAAGTTAATAAACTTAATTCTCGATCATCAGAGTCAGTGCTCCAGTAGAGCTTTATGTAGCCCTGACCTCCATATTTGTTTTTCTTACTATGGAAGTCAGCGGTTACAAGCTTTCAGCTAAATTCAAAATCTGTTCTTTAGTGTTCAACAGAAGAAAGAAACTCATAAAGGTTTGGAACCACTTGAGGAAGAGTAAAATCTGAGTAAATGTTAATTTTTGGGTGAACTGTCCCTTTGAGATGGTTTTGTAATGCAGGGTCTCAAAGCACATACACTGTAAAAATTATGATCAATCAGTCCTGACAGCATATGTTTTTAGGTCATTGTAACTTATTAAAATGAGTTAATCATGTTCTGATTTAACTTTACGAGTAACGCAAGCTGTTTTAAGTCAATTTAACATGATATAAGTTCAGTGGACTCATAAGGTTAATTTGATTCAGCTTAAAAATTTAAGGCAAGCAAGATTGTTTTACAGTGTAGTAAAAAAAATAAAAAAGGTATTTAGGAAAATTTAATGGTTTGGTTGGGTTGAATTTGGGGAAAAATACCCTATTTGTTGGGTTTGTCCACACTTTACCCATTTTCATTTTTCTTTTTTTTTTTTTTTTTTTTTTTGTAGTGCAATATGTCTTGAGTTTGCAAACACACAGTCAAAGTGACACGCTTTGTTATAATCTCATATCGGATTGCATAATTTTTTTAAACACTGTTTATTAATTTTAAGAACTTTTATTATGTACTAAAAAAACCTAAACCAAACATACAAAAATGAAAAATAAGTAATAATAAAATTCTACAAATACATAAATAAATACATGTACATACACATACAATATAAATTCAATTCATCTTTATTTCTATAGCACTTTTTCAATGTAGATTGTGTCAAAGCAGCTTCACAGAAGTTCTAGTGAACTGAAACTGTCAGTCCAGTTTTCAGAGTTGAAGTTCAGTTCAGTGTGGTTTAATTTTCACTGTTGAAAGTCCAAACATTGAAGAGCAAATCCATCAATGAGTCAATTCTTGCAGCCATTGTTTAAAATGAGGAATTTCTGTTCACATTTCTAAACATAATAGTTTTAATAACTAATTTCTAACAACTGATTTATTTTATCTTTGCCATGATGAAGTACATAATATTTTCCAAGACACTAGTATTTAGCTTAAAGTGCAATTTAAAGGCTTAGGTTAATTAGGCAAGTTAGGATAATTAAGCAAATCATTGTATAACAGTGTTTTTTTCTGTACACTACCTGACAAAAGTCTTGTCACCTATCCAAGTTTTGGGTACAACAAATAATAACTTGACTTCTAGTTGATCATTTGGTATCAGAAGTGGCTTATATAAAATGCAAAGGCCTCTAGATTATGCTTATTTTACTAAAATAAAATATGATCATGATTTTGATGATTGGGATGCAGTTCAACAGATGATTCATCTGAAAAATCTACCTTCTGCCACTTTTCCAAATGATCAACTAGAAGTCAAGGTATTATTTGTTGCTACAACTAGGATCGACGACAAGACTTTTATAGACGATCGAAAAAATATTGCTTAAGGGGCTAATTATATTGACCTTAAAATCTTAAAAAAAAAAATAAATAAATTTAAACTGCTTTTGTTCTTGCCGAAATAAAACAAATAAGACTTTCTCCAGAAGAAAAATATTATAGGAAATACTGTAAAAAATTCCTTGCTCTGTTAAACAAACATCATTTGGGAAGTATTTAAAAAAGAAAAAAAATCCACAGGAGGACGAATAATTGTGACTTCAAGTGTTTGCATGTATTTTAACCACTCCAGAATCAATCAGCCCAGTGTCACCAAAGGTAAATCCACAAACACAGTTGCTTTTCCTCCAGTGTTCTGGGATGGCTGATATGCAAACGCGAGACAGTGGCTGCAGGGCTGTTGGTACGCCAATATGAAGGCTTATTATTGGTGTGAGTGAGAGCTGTTGGCAGCGTGTGATGGAGTGGCCCTGGTGCGTTCACCGAGGGAGGCTTCTGGCTTGTCGTAACAAACGTTGGCAAGTAATCCGTGAGAGTTCTCCAACGCATTCTCCTTTTCTCCCTCTCTGATTATTGCTTGGCGGAGGAAGTGAAGTGTTGCATGAATGCTGTTCTCCATTAAGCGGTGGGTCTCCTGTCGTTGGGACTCTCATCGGCGCACCTGTCTCCTGGTGTCAGCCGGTGTGCCGCTCTCTCTCTGTCCTCTGTGCGGGCAGCAGGACGCCCCGCCTGCGGATGTCATCAGTGATTAACGACAGCCGCTTCACTGATGCCCGTCTCTCCCCGGGCTGAGATCCGGCTTGAGCAGACAGCGAGCAACTGAGGTTATCAACACCTTAGGCGGCTAAATTGAGCTTGAACGAAGACTGCCACAATGTTGCATGGCTGGGCTGTGTGTTTTCTAAATAACCACAGGCCAATGCGTTTTCTTTTTTACGTATTTGGGTTTTTCCAAATAAGCTGCAAGAGGAGAGAGAAGAGGCATGCCTTGAGATGCCACGCATAATTTACTCTTTTTAATATGCAGAAGTACATGCCGGGGTGCTAAAGCAGTCGTATTGTTTTAATTAAAGGAATGTTCAGGGTTTAAGACACGTTAAGCTCAATTGACAGCATTTATGGTATAATTCGAGAAAAAATTCATTCTTTTACTTTTCCGTCGTATAAAAAGATAAAGTGAACAAGGTTAATCCTTAAACATAAAGCTAATGAAACTGAAGGAATAGATTTTTTTATTGTATTGTGATGTAAATTTTAATGTAACATCTGTTTGATAAGAGTTAAAATACTGAAGTTCTTCATTTTTAACATGCTTACATTTAAGCAAATTGTATTACAGGGTGTCCGCGGGGTCTTAAAACGTATTAAAAGTTGATAAATCAATGTAGAGAAATTTAAGGCCCTTAAAGCATTAAAAAGTCCTCAATGTTATTTTGCAATAGTTTTGACTATGCATTGTATGTATGCTAAAGTTTGCCTGAATCAAATCTGTGAATATCAGGATGCTGTGTAGTTTATGAAATCCTACTAGATTTGACACCATGCTGCTTTGTTTACTGCAGAAATCAAGGCAATACCATTATTTCTGCAGTTCTTTCTGCAGGCACCAACCTGCTAAATTAGCTAGATTTGGTAGATTTTTATTCAGTATATGAATAATGTTTTAGTTTTGGATTAGTTTCTAATATTTAGGAAATATACTGCAAGTTAAAATCTCGCCAGTGTTTCCAGTTGAAACCTAAAGTGGTTTTAATGTCTTTAAATGTATGGAAAGGGTCTTAAAAGGTATTGAATTTTACTCTCTGATTCCTGTATATACTCTGTATTAATTGGTTGCTTATTAACTTTAAAAAAATAAATAAATAAAAGTGTATAAAAAAGTGTATATATATATATGAAATAAAACTACAATAATTTAGAGTTTGTATTAAATATAAATAATTTGTATTATTTAATGTTTTATAAAATAAATATTTATCCTATTTATTTAATAAACTGATTAACACAACTTGTCATGTACTAATAACCATGCTAATTAATGATAATTCAAATGTGCAAACAAGTAAAAAAAAATAAACTAAATAAACCATGCCAAGTTTAGCAAGTTTGGTTACAGTAAAATAAAAAAATCAGTTGAAATAACATTTTTTTTTAAAAATGTAACTTTCACGATATTTAGGAGTATGGGGCATAAGAATAGGACGTGTGTTTGGATATAACTTAGAAATAGTTTTGAAACCAATCTTTGCGCTTAACAAGGGAAATTAATTATGTAGGCTAATGGATGTCTTCAGTGGAGCTCATCCAACACCTTTAACCACGAAAGCGACAAAGAGAAAGTGAAAGTAAAGGCTGATTGGAAGAGCTTCTTTTTTTATCCTTGCACTGCAGATGGTTCAATTCACCTTTATTTGTATAGCGCTTATACAATGTAGATTGTGTCAAAGCAGCTTCACATAATAGGTCACAGTAAATAGGAACAGTGTAGTTCAGTTTGTAGTGTTTAAGTTCAGTTCAGTTTAGCTCAGTTCAGTGTGGTTTAATAATCACTACTGAGAGTCCAAATATTGAAGGGCAAATCCAACGATGCGCAGCTCTATAGATCCTGAACCATGCAAGCCAGTGGCGACAGCGGAGAGGGAAAAAAAAACTTCACTAATGGCGGAAGTGAAGAAAAAGAACCTTGAGAGAAACCAGGCTCAGTTGGGCACGACCATTTTAATTTCTCCGCTGGCCAAACGTCTTGTGCAGAGCTGCAGTCTCAGTGGCGGAGGCTGGAAGCTGGCCTCAGCGAAGACTCGTCTGTCTCTGGAGCGTCACAGGAATCAGTCTCATGTTCTCCACTCTTCCATGACCATCACAGTAGCTGCTCAGGATTCGGCCAGGTCCAGGATATGGAAACCTTGGGATCATCTTGTCGTTGGTCTTGGATCGAATCAGTGACTCTGCATAGTCTGAGGGCCTCGGGAAGAGTATCCCCAGGTGGAAATGTAGAATAAAGAAAATAATTAGCGTAGCTGATATTTATAGTGTATATAAACAAGATGCAGAACCTGTGTGGAAGCCCCCTAAGTGGTGCACTAAGTGTATGCTTTACTGAACAGATAGGTCTTTAATCTAGTTTTGAATTGGGAGAGTGTGTCTGAGCCTCGGACATTATCAGGAAGGCTATTCCAGAGTTTAGGAGCTATAAATGAGAAGGCTCGACCTCCTTTACTCGACTTTGTTATTCTAGGTACTACCAGAAGCCCTGAGTTTTGAGACCTTAAAGAGCGAGTTGGATTGTAGCGAGACAGAAGATTGGTTAGATAAACAGGAGCTAGATTATTTAAAGCTTTATATGTAAGAAGCAATATTTTAAATTCAATACGAAACTTAACAGGCAGCCAGTGTAAGGAGGATAAAATTGGTGTGATGTGATCAAATTTTCTAGACCTGGTAAGAACTCTGGCAGCTGCATTTTGTACTAATTGAAGTTTGTTAATAGAGGATGCTGGGGAGCCAGCAAACAGAGCATTACAGTAGTCCAGCCTAGAAGTCATAAAAGCATGGGCTAGCTTTTCTGCATCTGAGATGGATAGCATGTTTCGTAACTTCGTATGGTCTGTTTAACTGTTCAGTGAAGCGTTCAGTTTTTATACTTACAAAGAGTCTTAAAGGGAATTGGAGATGAGACTTTATTCTGAAAACACACCCATAACTTATTAAGAGATTAGGCACAACCCTGTTAGACCGTGCGCCGAGGCGCAGAGATAATTTTTTATCCTTAAAATAACAAAAGTGGATTTGACATGCCCTTAATGCTTTTGCGCCCTGCACATTGACTGGAAATCCTCTCTGACTGGATCTTTTGAATCAGTGAGTCATTTACTGGAGATTCTCCCTGACTGGATCTTTTGAATCAATGCGTCATTGACTGAAAACCCTCTCTGACTAAATCTTTTGAATCACTGAGCCATTTACTGGAGACTCTCTGGAGGCTGGGCGATGATTTCTAAAATTCTAACTTTCTTTGCTACATTTCTGTACAGGAAAATAAACACATGAAAATGACAGCAGCGAGAAAAGAGCAGTTAATGCAGAATCTCTTTTGTTTTTTTTACACTACACAAGCTATTTACACATTGACAGTATTTTAAATACATTTTTAAATATAGTCAAATTATTGAAGCGATTCTGCATGTCTGTACCATCTAGTTCTAACATTGTAATGAAAAATAAAGTGAAAAAAATATAAATTATCAATTTGATCAATTATCTGCATTTTTAAACTAATATGGTGAATATTCATGTGCTGACTTTAAAATCCTCCATTTCAATAATATAACCTAAGGACATAAACAATATGCATAATAACCTGCTTGTAATGCTTACTAGCTTTTTCTGTGCAAAGCTATATCCAATTTGACCATAATTTTACTCTGTTGCCAAGACAACACAACACTATAAACCCTAGAATGACTTTAAAAGTGATATGAACACCAAATAATATGGATGCTTTAGCTAAAGAAATAGTATAAATGCTTGAAAGTGCCTTAATATTGGCTCTGTTTGCTTTTATTGTAAGTGCCCTAGAGTAACCCTGACTTTGTTGCTGTTTTTCAAGAGTTCACACTTAGATATTGTTTGACAACTGTTAGCAGGTTTGGCATGCTGTCCCGGGAGAGAACCCTGAGCTCGGAGATAGGTGAGCCCAGGGCTCCCGCCTGGTCCATAGAGCATATGCAGGGAGTACGAGATCAGGTGGTTCTCGAGAGCTCCCCGTGGTAAGAGGAAGAAAAGGAGGAGAAGGGGTGGATGGGGGGTTTCTTCGGAAAACGAAGATAAGAGAGTAGTTCTAGCTAGGCTACTTATAGTGAGTTGGGGTTAATCTGATTGGCTAACTAGTGAATGTAAATGAGTGGCCAGCTGCGGTCAATCATATCACGTGCTCCTCTCGAAATTAGTTTGAAAACTTCACTTCAAGAGTTCACACTTAGATATTGTTTGACAACTGTTAGCAGGTTTGGCATGCTGTCCCGGGAGAGAACCCTGAGCTCGGAGATAGGTGAGCCCAGGGCTCCCGCCTGGTCCATAGAGCATATGCAGGGAGTACGAGATCAGGTGGTTCTCGAGAGCTCCCCAAAATGCAGGAGACTCGGGACAGCAGCCGTGTATTCGAAGAAACTCCCCAAAAGGCTTGGATGGCTATATCCGGCTGCTGGATATAGTGGTTTTTCAGAAGGAAAGGTAAAGGGGGCTCCTGTGGGAGCAAAGGGTGATACAGACTCCTGCGGGAGCCCGAGCAGGGTTGGCGTGGGCTATGAATACTCCTGCGGGAGTATAGACTCTGGGAGACCCCTGCGGGGTTAGAGCCATGGGGTGGACAGGAATCCTGCTGGGGTAGTAAAAATGGGGAAGGGCAAGTGAGGACTCCAGCTGGATAGTGGGGGTGAAGGGGGCTGGGGTGGGGCATGGACTCCAAAGGAGTGAATTGCTCAAGGAACACTCCTTGCGGAGATAGAGCTGGGAGGTGGCAGCGCTATATATAAATATATATGTATATATGAAAATATATAGATATATAAATATATAATGGGGTAATCTAGTGCCTTGGGGGGGGGGCGATTTTTTTGGACTCCTGCGGGAGTCGAAGCTCCTGGACACTCCTGCGGGAGATAGAGCTGTATTTGCCATCTCCAGCTGAAGTCGGGAAGAGGAAGGGCAGGTGAATGCCCCAGCTGAAGGGTGAATGGCAGTTGGGCGATGACCCCTGCGGGGGTCGATGCTCGGGACCACTCCTGCGGGAGTTAGAGCTTGAGGGTGACGGCACTATATATAAATGTATATTTATATGCGTGGGTGCATATATATATACATATATATAAATTAAATAAAATAAATGAAAGGTAAATGTGTAAAATAAATGTATAAGAAAATAAAATAAGCTAGGGCCGGGGAGGGTCGGTGACGTGACTCGTGCTCGTGTCACAGCTCGGGGTTGGTTGAGCTATTTTGGCCAGCTCCAGTAGGAGTCGGGAGAGATGAGGGGGAGGTGAAGACTCCTGCTGGAGGGTGACGGGCAGAATTGGTGCTCTGGGGGTGTTCCTGCGGGAACAGAGCGTGATGGTGGCAGCGCTATATATAAATTAATATTTATATGCGTGGGTGCATATAGATATGAATTTATATAAATAAAATCAAACAGAGAGAAAAATAAAAGGCAATATTATATGTCATTGTTAAAATGACTTATAATATGTAAAAGCTAGGGTTGGGGGAGGGGCTGTGAGATGATTCCTGCGGGAACCGAAGCTCGGGGTAACACTCCTGCGGGAGTCAGAACCATGGGGGGGGCAGGGTCCTACAGAAGTCAGGGAAAGGTGGAGGGGTGGTGAAGACTTCTGTGGCAGCGGCCAGAGGGGAGGGGGGGGGGGGGGGGGGGGGGGGTGACAGGGGGTGCCTGGGCGGGAAAACTCCTGCTGGAGTTGGGTGAGTGAATAGGGAGAGAAAGCTGAGTGCGACTCAGAGCCAGAAGGAAGAAAGCAGGGTTAGGTGGCTGGGTCGTGCCCACGCCCTTGGGTGGCTGAGTAGCTCCTCCGCCCTCTGGGAGCCGGGATGGCTGTGTCTTGTCTTATCCCTGGATTAGGCTCGTGCCTTTGGCCGCTAGGTTTAAAGTGTCTGCTGGTGAGGGTCCTTTGTTTAGATGACTGTGGCTGAGTTGAATGTAAGATTTGAAGGTATCGGAAGACCACCTTCCTATTGTTGTATGTGTTGTTGAGATAGCCCTTTATGTGCAACTGTGGTGGCGGCTCCAAATCTGACTGGAGTATGAATCTGGTGGGAAGCCTGAATGGTGGAGGACTGCTTTAATGTGTTTTTGAAACCAAGGCGTGTCACTGGATGGTGTGTGAAAAAGGGGGGCTGGGGGACTTGAGCTTAGCATTTCCTATAGTGTATGTATGCTAGGAGTGTTTGGAATGGCTTGTGGGGGAGGGAATATAGAATATGTAGATGCATTGTCCTTTTCTGGATTGATCTGTTTATCATGATTGATAGTTTCCTCGTCAATCAAAGTTAGATCTGTGATGGTGGGGTGGATGTACGGATCAAATTAGATGTTACTGTAATTTCACAACATCTGAGAAACTCGAAAAAACACAAGAATAAACATTGCATCTAGAGTGTGGTCTGTATGCAAGGATAGGTATCCTTCTGAGTGTGGAAATGCGTTGGAGAGTATGTAGGGCGAGATGGGCAGTCTGATGTCTGGGAGGGTGGGAAGCCTTTAATAAGAAGGCCGGTTTGTGAATTAGCAATAGAATCATAGTTTGTGTGAATGCAAGTATGTGATGAATAGACTGATTGTTTGCGGGGGCAAACGGGAATGAAGTGTTATGTGGGGAATGGAATGTTTGGATGTGTTCTGTAGGGAGGAACTATTGAGATATTCTGGGGTTACTTCCTAAAATATATTTATAGGTGTTGATGCAAATCATGTACGTGGGAATGTCATCTTCAAAGGAGGGATGAGGTCAGGTGCGGCTCTGCTTCTGGTACCAGTTTCTAGAAACAAAAGCAAGAAAGGGAATCAGCAATTTCCTTATATAATTAGGAACATGTACAACAGTTATAAATTAATTTTTTTTTTTTTTTTTTTTTTTGCTGAAGTCCAAATGAAGAGTTGTATATGAATTTAAGCATGATAATGATAATGATAACGCCTTTTGTTAGTGCAGTGGACAGCGGCTTCATTGTAACGGTAAATGAGAATTTTGGAGGCGGACTATTAATTTCTCCGCGATATGGTCCGTTGGTAGCGCGTCGGCAGTCCTAATAACATCCCTTTAAGCCTACGGCGGGGGCGGCGTCTGTGTATTAAAGATATGTACTGAGGATGAAATTGGATCGTTTATAAATGAGTGGGCAGCAATTCCAGCGCTTAGGAAGGAAAGCATAAGCCGGTCGCACGCATTAAGCGCTGTTCGGTGACGTGCTGCGTTGCGCCATGCATTTAGAATTCAAAACATATGTTCTATCGGGGTGCGCGTCGGGGGCTGTCCGCAGTGCTTAGTCACAATTCAGGACTCTATTTGTATTCTGCCGCGCCACGGAGCGCTATGTAAATAGTTTAGTTTAAATTACATATGAATTTGCATGTCTGGTGTGCATTAGCCTTCCCCCTGTCATGTGCGCACCCCGTCGCCGCGCTGAGCGGTGCCTCCGGTGCGCGACGCCCTTCAGACTGAGTTGATATGGCCGAGATCGGATAGAGATATATTCTCATCTAATCCGGGGACTGATGCTGCGAGTTGGAGGTGCGTGACAAAAAGGCGTCCCTGCAGGATAATGCGCGTGTGAGTTTTGATGTCCTAAGATAGACAGTTTGTGCTTGGCGCGATCTTTTCTCTTCAAGAATATATAAGGGAACTAAGTTTCAGTCGATTTATTTAGGTATGCATGTATGCAATTCTGCGAATCCAAATTGATGCTTAGGAATTTTATAGAAGTGCTTGAGCCGGAGGTTCTTCCACGATGGAAATGCCAATATTAGAAAGACTTGTCACTAAGTTTTCTTATATCTTCAGATATATTATATCTTCAGAACTTATATCTCAGGGATACGTGTAAACGTCTAATAGATGAACTACGTGCGAACGCCGTAGTTATTGGCGAGAATCCCGCAAATCGTTTCTGAAATGTGGTTACTTCTGCGTCCGAACGATAGACAGACTGCGAAGTAGAATTGTGATGCCTGATTAATGCCAGAAATCGGAGATACCAGAGATCAGGGTTTAATGGAATTACTTAAAAGGCGGGGGTGATGTCGACTGCGAAGCTTTGCAGCAGACTAGATTAATTAAATATCACGCCACAAACCAAGAAATCTGTTTAGGGCATCTTCGTTCGGCGTGATGAATAATGCTGAAAAAGGCGGAATTATGAGAAGATGAAAGATCCGTTATTAGACGTTTTTAGAAACGTTCTAATGCCCATTTCGGTAGGCTAATGTTAATGTGCTTGACGAAGCAGCAAGAATGAGGGGATCGAACATGATTTTATTGTCGATCTCTTTTTCTATAATAGCTCTGTGATTTCTGGTTCAGCGTTGGTGGAGGGCTGGGAAGGGAGCGCCAAGATACCGGGCTTGGATCCGTTATACAGACCTGGAATGAGAAATTCAGAAAAATTAGGTCAGGGTGCAAACGTAAATCAGTATAAAGATTCAAAATGTTGACAAGTAATTTGTTTTCTTTAGACTTGGCTGACGGCGTGCCTGTCGCCGCAGTAGTAGCAAGTGTGAGAGGAGGGAAGGCTGGGTTTAGAGTGGTAAGGATTGCTGGAAGAGGAGGGCTGGAGTTTGTACTGGATTGGGGAGCTGCAGGCTAGAAGAGTTGCGTTATTGTCCGGGAGATTCCGAGATTGCTTTAGGGCTTTCTCTGGTGGCCCGGGGTGGCGCAGTGTTTGTGGGCTGTAGTACGTAGTGTTTAGGGAGCGTAGCAGGAGCGTGTGGTTGTAATGTCCTAGGGGGGCGGAGTCAGCGAAGACGTGGATTCGTAAGGTCTTTTCAGGTTTATTGCAGCAGTATGGAATGTGTGGTTCCGGCGTCTAGGAGTTTGGAGGAGTTCTGTGACTGTCGTTTGTTGGATACGAGAGACGTATGATGACGCTGGAGAAGGTACGTGGCGGTTTGAAGTAGCGGGAGATAGAGGATTGAATAAAACATTGTGCTCTGGCTGGAGTAGCTAGGCCTTTGGCCTCTTACTGGAGCCTCAGTCTCGGGCAGACTTCCAGGCTGAGCTGGGTGTTGTTGAGATGGGGCTGATGTTTCAGGGAGCGCGGAGCTTTCTTTCTTGCCCGTTGCTGCGCTGTTGTGATCTCCGCCGCCTCCGTTGTTGTTTTCGTTGTAGTTGACGACGATATGATGATGATGATGATGATGATGATGATGATGATTGAAAATAGGAGGTTGTTTTGTCCGTGAGTAGCTTTCGGAAGAGCTGGAGCGGACTTGTCGTTAGTTTCTTCGGAAAACGAAGATAAGAGAGTAGTTCTAGCTAGGCTACTTATAGTGAGTTGGGGTTAATCTGATTGGCTAACTAGTGAATGTAAATGAGTGGCCAGCTGCGGTCAATCATATCACGTGCTCCTCTCGAAATTAGTTTGAAAACTTCACTTAAAGTAAATAAGGGATTTTATGTTAAATCGGTAATCAACAAACAAACAAGGCAGTATTAATCCCTAATCAGAGATGATTATATTCAACTTTATTGTCATTACACATGTATAAGGCAACGAAAGGCAGTTTAGGTCTAACCAGGAGTGCAATAGCAGCAAATGCAGGATATAGGTCTATGTTATAGAGTGCAATTATAGAATAACTATGGGAAATATTTACAGATGGATGTACTGATATTATATTACTGATATTATATATTAACTATGATAAGCGATTTACAATAGATGAAGTGTATTGCATATTTGGAATTCAGTAGGAGCCAATCAGCATCCAGGACTGACTGTCTGATCGTCTGTTCGCTTTCAAGTCACCTGTGCTGCAGATCAGATGTGCAAGTCAGAAAGACTTAGGGGTGTGTTTTTTCCTTTAGGTCTTTCATTTTATCCGGTATCTGCCAGAGCCTCTTTTGAGGTGCATGTCTTCATGTATACAGTAAAAAAAAAAGTTGTCCAGTTATGCAACATTTTTTGTTACACAAGTGCACTCTGTAGGTTCATACTAACCCAGAGGAAGACTTTCTTGCTCAGAGGTTGTACTTCAAGAGCTCGGGAGACTTTAAGGCTTCTCACATATTCATTTAAGCATCTGTTTCTCAACAAAATCCTTGGGAGAAATAATAACAGTAATATTTGGCGTACTGTATTGCATAGCTCAGAATCAGGATGTTTTAGTGACACTAGCTTTTCAAAGCTGATGTATTTATTTTGTTAACAGTTGATTACTTATAAGATTGTTTTATAATTAGTCTGATTAAACTAACTTTTGCAATAGGCAAAAGCGCATGGTTTAACAGGGTTGTGCTTATTCTCTTAATGAGTTCTGGGTGAGAATAAACCAATCAGAGTCTCATCTTCCATTCCCTTTAAGAGTCAGTTGCGTCATGTCATGGTGAATTTGCTATTTACATGGCGGACTTTGTAAGAGGAAAAACGGAACGCTTCACTAACGAGAAAACAGTTAAACAGAGCATCTGCAGTGCGAGGATAAAGAATGAGGATAAAGAACCTCCTCCAATCAGCCTGTACTTTTTCTTTCTTTTTCTCTCTTTCATGGATAAGGAAATGGTGTTGTACACACTCCACTGAAGGCATCCATTTGCCTACATATTTAATTTCATTTGTTAAGCGCAAAGGTTTGTTTCAAAACTATTTCTAAATTCAGTTCTAATTTCCAGAAAATTAATAAATGAACAATAATAACAAAGTGTTGTCATAAAACTGAGTTATATTCAAACACACCATGTAAAACGCAAATGTGCCATGGTGCAACGCAACTGACTCTTAAAGGGAATGGGCGATGAGACTCTGATTGGTTTATTCTCAAAATGCACCCAGAACTCATTAAGAGAATAAGCACAACCCTGTTAGACCATGCGCCCGGGCGCAGACTGTATTTTTCCGTCCTTTAAAATAGCAAAAATGGATTCGGACATGCCCTTAATGCTTTTGCGCCATTGTTAAAATAGAGCCCTTTAACTTGATTTTGAATAATGAACAATTATTTTATTTATTTATTTATTTTATTTTTTGCCCTCAAAGTTCACTGACAAGTTTTGTACAGTAAATATGCGGACATATTACAAATGAGAGATTTCTGGCTGAAGGGTGCATTAAAAATAATTGAAGGAAACACACACTATCTACTATCTATGATTATTTATTGAACATCAACATTGAACAACTGAAATTAAAACACACATTGCCTGAAAACCAACGGTCACTTTTTTCTTATTAAAAAAGTGAAAATGAATAACTTGCACTTTTAAAAACAAAATTAATTATTTTCAATATTTTTCATATTAAAAGCTGAAAATCAGCAGTATCTCTTCTAAATAAAATAACTCTTGTATATCATGTAAATAATAGTTTAAATAAATAAATATTTTAATGTAAATAATCATTTTAATGTCATGGAAGATGTGCCGTCTCAAGGCATCTCTGGCGCAGCTTCCAGTCATCGTCAATGTAGTGCCAAGTAAGGCTCAACATCGTTCTACTAGACCAGAAATCAGATGTGCCTGCAAAGTGGCTGTAGAAGTATAACCAAACACAACAGGGTCATGGGACTCCACACTCGGTAAGGAAAGTAATCGAAAAATGTGACCGATTTTAGGTTCTGAATGTCGATTTCGATTACTTTACGATTCAACCGTACAAAAGGGTCAAAATTGCTTTTTTTCTTATGTCAGAAAAATCATTAGAATATTAAAAATAGGTAATGTTTCATTAAATAGGACCTCATATGCAAAAATCACTGTTAATTGTTTTTGAATCTGCCAATATGCGGACACATAGGCATTTGTAGCTCCGCCCTCTTTTAAAAAGAGCACAATCTTATTTGAATTTAAATCGACAATCACCAAAATGAAAAGTCACCAGGATCTATGCCTTAAAGTGGACGTTTAAAATAGTTAAAACATTATTTGTGGGGCGTTTTGGGCTGAAACGTCTCTAAAGACATCAGAGACTTATTTTACATCTTGTTAAAAGGGGCATAATAGGTTACCTTTAATATATATTCATTTCCTACTATAAATATATGAAAACTTTTTTTTTTTAATTAGCAGTATGTATTGCTGTGAACTTAATTTGGACAATTTTAAAGCTGATTTTTTTTATTAATATTTAGATTTTTTAAACCTAATTTTAACATTTTTTGCATAGTTGTATCTCTGCCAAATGTTAAGTCCTAACAAACCATACATCAATGGAAACATATATATTCCTCTTTGATATGTTGTAAATTGCTCAATAATAAATATAAATAATACATAAAAAATAATAATAATATAAATAATAAATATAAATAGCAAATGTATAAATATCAAGTTCAAATCCGGGGTCACATATGAGTACAACATGAGATTTTATGTTAGTGTTAATGCAGATCATCTTATCTAGCACATAAAGCTGCTCTCTGGGTAGATTTTGACCAGCTGTAAATCTGAAATGACCTGTGCAAGTGGTTCAGGTGTGTTTTCAGTGTGTATAGGGAGTTGTCGCTGTGTCTTTGGCCAATCAGTTTGATTTAATTTCAGGTGCCCGGAGCAGGCCCAGCACATCCCGCCATAATTCATCTCAACTCCAGTAACAACTGACACCCACATCAGCGCCAGGAATGTAGATTTGGTTCAGCCTGGACGATTATTAGCTGGACATCAAATGTTCATCCGTGTGACATCAGTATAAGGTCAGTTATATGTCTTTTTGCGATTTTGGAGGATATAAACATTACACAAGGCATCTGTACACATTTTCAAATGTTTTCAGTGAATCATATTAGAATTGTTGCAGCCAATAGTCGGCGCCAATAGCCTAGTGGTTAGTGCGTCGACATATAGCACCCAGCTGCTCACGGCAACCTGAGTTCGATTCCCGGCTCGAGGTCCTTTGCCGATCCTTTTCATCTCTCTGCTCCCCACACTTTCCTGTCTGTTAATCTTCACTGTCTAGTAATTAAAGGTGAAACCCCCTAAAAAATAATTTAAAAAAAATAGGCGATAAGCGATACTATTGTCATTTTGAGATCATTTTATGCCACTGATTATATACAATAATGATTATATAACAGCATAATAATGGAAATAGCTATAAACACTTTAAAATACTTCTCATTCTTAAGGTTATTTAAACTCTATAATTTGATGTTAAATGTCTCATTAGGTAAATGTCCAATTGTAAACTTTGACACTGGTGAGGTAGAATGTAAATGTCATTGTAAAATGGCTTTAATGTTATTTATGAATTTGTAAATATATATTGCATTGACAAAAATTATTGAGGTCATCTCCAAGTAGTGCACAGTAAGTCGATATATTGCTTGTGACTGGCCTAATTTGGAGTAGTTTACAGACACACACACAATGAGGGAAAAGTAGTACTTCTATTTCCAGTTTGCAAACGTTAACTTTGAACTTGTTGGATTTGCCATCATTCTGACTTCTGGTCGTTGGTGTGTGCCACTGATTGTGCGTGTGCTTGTTTGAACACCCGCCCTACTCTGCCTCTGATTGGCAAAAGATGGAAATGTCTATCTAATCCAATCATCACGTTCTGAGTTACATCCCGTTCACAGACACACCAATCATCATCACTGTTTGGTTATGTGTAGGGATGGGTACCGAAACTGTACTTTATCGGTATTGGTGCTACATTATAAAAGATGGAAGAATCGATAAGCTCTGACGTTAACAGTTCTGCTATCGGTACTGAAGAATTATTGCTGAATAAACATTACTTACAGTTGCATAATTTAACTGACCAACCTTTTCTAATTTGACATATTTGATACTCGTCTGCACAGTTGGCAATCTCACATGAGAAATGCTTGTGTTTCCGGCGAGCGCGTCAAGTATAAAAGCTCTCAGGAGGCTCGCGCTAGTGTCCCATTTCCACTGAGTGGTACGGTACAGTATGGTACCAAACCGTACCGTACCGTATCACTTTTTCGGCACCTTTTCAAAGAGGTACCAAACACGAGAAAGGGTACCAAAAGGTGGAGCTACACACGCAGCTGAACGCTGATTGGTTACAGAGATACGTTATGATCTCGCGGAGCTAGCCAGAATGAAAACAAAGGGACCGCCATGTTTTTAATACACACCCTAGACATTACATGAAAATATTATATATGCATATAACAACGAGCCATGGATGACCCGAGCTCAAACAAACCTTGTCCTTGTCTTGATGTACAGCCACAAAGCCAAGAAGAACAAAATGTGCTGTGTCCTCTTGTTGCTTTACAAGGCCGTCTAAAAGTGTGAGCGGTTTTTGCTTACTCCATGAAGCTCGCGATTGCATCTGTATTTGATATAACGAACTTCATGAGCTGCTGATAATAACGTGTGCGTGATTATTGAAGTGTCTTCGACGTCTGATCATTTTAGAAAAGAAAAGGACAAACGGGAGAGTGACGCGCGAAAAAAAGGAGAACCCGACAAAACACAGGAGCAAATTGTTTCAGCAACCTGAATTATGAACAAACTGCCATGTTTATCATTGCCTTTTAGACTATTCTGAACTTGGAATGCTAAAATTACTCTCTAACAGAGGCTACATGTGCTGGTGAAGATTACAGATACAGATGAGATGTTTTCTCTGACTATGTTGCGTGTTGTTTTTGAACTCAAATAAGAACTAAATGTATGCTGTGTGTAGTTTTACTGTAAGTGGTAACATATCGGAGACTGTAAGGGTCCTTGTGTGTTGATATATGTTGCATTTATTTATTTATCTCATATAATTGCTGACTTTACAGTAGACTATTTCACACTGTCATTGATCTGCAGTTATAATCAAATCATGTTCATACAAAGGTTAGTAATAAATATGTATACACAAGTATTTATATGTTTAAAGCATCTGGTGTGTGAGAAGTGCTTCTCATATGATTTGTGAACGACCTGTACGGCTTTACTGTAGACATTTATTCGAGCGAGAATGACGTCGACTGAAACTCTCTGTCGTGAACCACGGCCACCAAAAGGGTACCCTTGGTAGTGGAAACACAAGCCTGATAAAGGTGACCCATACCGATTCGTACCGTACCAGTCAGTGGAAACGAGCCATAAGTGCACAAACATAGCTCGCGACACAGACTCGCACAGCTCGTAAGCTTGCGGAGTGAACCAAATGGGTTGTATTTCCAGAGTGGAGCAACAATGTTTGTTGCAACAAACGCAACAAGTTGTTTTCTCGTATAAATGCGAGCAGTCTGGCTAAGTGGAAGTATCTTTCAAAAGTGCATTAACTGCAATGAAAAGTAATGAAAAGTTTTTAACTGCCTAGCTACATCCACATCGTTATGCCAGCAGTCAATCACCTAAATTAGTAAAATATTAATAGTTAAATAAACACACACATTTGCTTACAAGGAAAACAGTATTTTTTTGCAGTAGCCTAAATAAATCTTAAAACATTAAAAATACTTTTACATCAGCTGTATTTATAAATATAGCCTAAGAATAGCCTAATAATAAACTATGCGTATTAAGAAATTATAAAAAAACTGCTTATTTTTACATTGCAAGATGCTCCAAAACTGAATTAAAAACACAGTTAACTCCCAAAACACTGTTAACTCATTCATTTGAATGAGTTAATGAAAAATCATAAACATTATCTCATTTAACTGCATTTTGCAACTCAAAGAGGCTATTTTCAACTGCAGGTAGCGCAATAAACCAAGAAATATCCTGACTTCTGCCAGAAAACACAAACATGTTGATTTTTATCCAGAATAATGGTTAAAAACTGAGAGTCCGTTTCCTTCAAACCATTGTACATTCTTTTACAGGAAAAAAATATTTATTTGTTTTACAATTATTGTTTTCTTTTTCTTTTATATTAAAAATGTAATAATAAAATAAAGTGTTGTTAATTCTGTTCAATTAGTTTTTTTTTTTTTCATAAAAAAAAAAAAAAAACTTCAAAAATACAGATAAGAGAACCGGTAAAGTACCGAAATGATAAGTGATATCGATAAAAATGTAATACCGTTAAAACCTTAATGATAGCCATCCCTAGTTATGTGTCCTGCCCCAGCCCCGGACACACATACACACCCCAGAGAAAAAGAAGTCCTGAGAGAGACGCTGCTAGCATGAAAACTGCTTCAGTGTTCTCGATTATAGTAATGCGCATTTTATTGTCAGTAACTATAATGGCATTGTAACGGGGAAAACAGTCATTCATTTGATTACTCGTGACTGAAAAAAGTAACTAAACTAAGTAGTTTATTTACAGCACCATTATTCCCATCACTACTTAAAAATATTTGAACCGATACTCTTCATATTTATGCAACAATTTTTAATCCATTTTTTAAAACATTTATTAACATAGTTTTCCTTAGCCATAGCAATAACTGTTATGAATTGCAGTACGTATAGCTGCTCATGAGAACAAAATAACACGAAGGACTAAATTATGCAAGACCAGAATATGAAAAATGCATTCATATCACTCATCAAACAGGAATGTGTCTGTCAGCTCCTCTGATAATTATCCTCTTAAGTTTAAGATACAAGCCATTTTACTTAAAGATTAAAAAGACTAATGTCTCATTGATTTCTTTGTGCTTAAAGCATTAAACACTCGTATGTTAATTATTTATGAAGAAGAGGCAGATCAGAGCTCTCTTCGTACGCTGCAAGAGAGAAACGTCTCTTTATAAATGTCTGAAAAAGGGAAACCAGCAAACCTGACTTCAATACCAAGCGAGTGTTTTTACTTTCCAGTGTCGGTTCATGGGCTGAATGAATATATTTTTTCAGTGAAACGGGTAAAGGCCATTGCCTCTTCATTCAAATCACTTACAGCCAGTGCTGTGATTCAGTGGGTTTCACAGTATGTCAAGGCCATGTTAGGTAGGGTAATTGTGAGGTCATAAATATGTTTTTAATTGGTAAACCACACATAAACTGTCACATTCTATTTGTGTAGTTGACAAATAGCTGGTGAAAAATGCTTTTTCATTCTTGAAGAAAAAATCAATATGTTCATGTAGTGTGAAGTCTGATATTTTAGAAAATAATAAGGTGTCACTAACTTTTTTATTTTACATTTTTACCGAACTGTACCTTAAAGGGCACCTATTATGCAAAAATCCCTTTTTAAGGGGTTTAAACCAACACAGTCTCACGGCAATTCGTAACTTTTTGATTTAGTGGCTAGTTCGTAGCTAATTCGTACAATTTAGTATGATTTGCTCATCCCCCAATGACGGTTGGGATTAGGGGTGGGGTTAGGTGCCACGCCTCCTTTTTAAAATCATACAATTTCGTACGACTGAACTCGCACGAATTTGTACGAATTAGCCACTAAACTGACAAAACGTAAAATACCTACATTTTCTTGTGAGATCAGGCTGGTTTGAACACAGATGTGTGGTATCAGTCTGTGAATACAACCAGCTTCTAATGGTAAACATTTGAAGAGTTTAGATGCAAAAACCTCTATTTGTGCCATCTAAAATTTCCAACAAAAATGAAAATTTTTCTCAGCCTCCTTTATTTATGTTGAGATATTTTACTTTAAAGACCAGGAAAAGCACTTATGCTTTGCTATAAAAGGGATATTACTGAACATACACAAAAGAGCCTGATAAAAATACTAATTTTAGAAGAAAATTTAAGACGGCATTTAGAGGTTTTTGCATCTAAACTCTTCATTTATTAATTTTATTCTTTATAATCACACTTGACAAAAATACAGATTGACATTCTCCCTTTGTATGTGTCATCAGAGTCGGGGAAGCCCTGCCCATTATTGATGATCTCTCCCTCATTAGCATAGGATATTAGTCTTGGTTTTGAACCTCCCACTATACTGACAAATAGGCATTTGTAGCTCCGCCCTCTTTTGAAAAGAGCAATTTAATTTAAAGCGACAGTCACCAAAACTGAACAATTAGGATCAAAGCCTAAAGGGGGTAGTTTCAGAGAGTTATAAAACGTTATCTGTGTGGTATTTTGAGCTGAAACTTTGCGTACATACTCTATGGACATCAGAGACTTATTTTACATCTTTTATAAAGTGGCATAATAGGTCACCTTTAAATACTTTCTATGGGTGTGATGTAGCAAAATTACAAAAAACAACTCTTAATATTATACAAATATATGTGAAAGTGATCTATCTTCATTGTTGGACACTTATCTTAACATAGTGCTATTTATTGGATATAAAATTATGAATATTATTAGTTTTTCTCTAGGACTTGTCAGATTTGCCTGCATATTTTCAGTAAATAGGGTTGTCATACCTAGGCATGGGCTGGTTTAAGAGTTTGACGGTATGATAACTTTGGATAAAAATATCACGGTTTCACGGTATTGTGATTACTGCACTAAATATTGTTCTTTTTAAATGTCTGGGTAAAACACAAAACATTTGCCACCTTGGTACACAATATATGATATTTTGAGAAACATTTCATATACAGTGCTCAGCATATAAAAGTAGACCCCTCACAAATCTATCTTTTAAATTCATATTTTAATAGGAAGCTATACAATATTATATTTGTGCATATACATTAGATAAGTCAGTACTGAAGCCAAATCTGGAGCTAATCTAACAAAATAACTTAGGAAAACAGTCCAAAAACTAGCACACCCAAATGTATATGTTATAGAAAAATATTAAATACAAATTTGAAAAGAGGAAAAAATCAAGAGAAGCAAAAAAAAAAAAAAATGTATTTGATATTTTGTAGGTTGTAATTTAGTTTTGCAATATTTTGCTTGAATTTTATTGTATTATCTTTTAATTTCTAAATATGTTTGGCGACTCAAATGTATTTTAATAAATATATCTGTTTAATAAATCTGTTTTGTTTGAATGCACCAAAAACACTGCGTATATTCACTGCGAAATGGATAAAAATATTCATTTTCAAAATGTGATGTACTCAATTATGCTGAGCTCTGTATTTTGGAGCAGTAAACATGTCAGGCTAAATAATTCAAATCAATCATCTTCAATGTCTTCATTACTTTAAAAAACACTGATTTCTTTACAATTTAAAATGGCATCTTTGAACATCTTTTCTGTTTGTGATACTGTTGTCCTATAAAACTAAGCAAAAAATGTACATCAAAAAATCTTACATATACCAGAGGAACTGTATTGCAGAATATATTGGTGGTTTTAAAACCTTGACTTTTCCAAACCGCTGTATACCTCAAAAACGGTTATTGTCCCATGCCTAGTCACACCATTGGACATCAAAACTTAATTCTATAGTGGTCTCAAAATGTTAAATATTAAAAAAATTCTAAGACAAAAATCAAACAGAGGCACGTCATGGTCTTAAATAGGGGCTTCAGTCGCATGATCTTGAATGGGGTCCTTCAACTAATTAAAATTTTACAGTGCAGTCGCCTCATTTAAACTGAGCATGGTTTTCAGTCAAAAATATTTCAAGTTCAAGTATAGAAATATATGGATGAAAAAAAATGATGCCATTTACTAAAATAGCCACTTGTAAAATTAGTTTTGACATATTTATTAAAGATCATACCATAGAAGCATTTTGGATTTGACCCAAATCTAAAATGTAATAAAACAACAAGAGGTTTAGGCAAAATAAATATTTAACCATTTTGCGGTATTTTAAATAATGATGATACTAATTATATTCATTTTTGTTATGTATGACAGTGAAAATGCAATGTCACATTAACAACCCATACCTCAAACACATGAACATTCATATAACTTTTGGTCTCAGTGATTAATATATTGTGGATTGTGGCCCAAAAGCTTATCACAGGTCTGCTTTTTTGGGAAAACTTGTGATAATGCATAAAATAAACTGTATCTGTCTCTCTCTATATAATAATTATAATAATTATGATGACAACATAAACACATTATCAACAAAAAGAAAAATTAACAACATACAGTCAGAGGAATCTGAAAACCTTCATTGTGCCTGAAACGCCTGTGCCATTATGTGATACAAAAAGACAACGACACTACCACACACACACACACACACACACGCACAAAATCAAAACACATTGGCTCCTGATTTTGTGTTCACACAATAGGCTTCATTCATTGTGCTTTTAGTGCAATAACCAAAGTGGCCTGAAAATGGCTTGAAAGAGAAGTTATGATGATCGTGCAAGAATCCAGTGCCAAAACCGCTTGAAGATAATAGCTTCAATTTTATTTCCAGCCCTTTCAGATGGAACAAAAGCAATATTGTTGGAGGTGGGCTGGGTGCCCTAAATGTGTTTTTTTTGTAGTTCTAAGTGTATCATTAGATTATTTACACAGCCTCAGAAATGTGCTTTTAGTCCATAACCGTGCACTTTAAAGCCATCTCTTCTGAAAGCTAAGTTGTAAAAAGGTGAGAAAGTAGACTTTTAGCTGATGTACGCATTAAAAAAATCAGAGAAAAATATGTTTGCTGGGTATGATACAAACTGTGTGTGTGTGTTTTGTCAGATGATGTTACAAAATAACACAATAAGAAAACTAGCCAGGGTCACACAGTGACGCAGTGGGTAGCACGATCGCCTCACAACAAGAAGGTTGCTGGTTCGAGCCTCGGCTGGGTCAGTTGGCATTTCTGTGTGGAGCTTGCATGTTCTCCCCGTGTTGGCGTGGGTTTCCTCCAGGTGCTCCGGTTTCCCCACAGTCCAAAGACATGCGATACAGGTGAATTGAGTAGGCTAAATTGTCTGTAGTGTATGTGTGTGAATGAGAGTGTATGGGTGTTTCCCAGTGATGGGTTGCAACTGGAAGGGCATCCGCTGCGTGAAACATGCTGGATAAGTTGGCGGTTCATTTCACTGTGGCGACCACAGATTAATAAAGGGACTAAGCCAAAATGAAAATGAATGAATGAATAAATGAATGAAAACTAGCCAATAAATAGAAAGTTTAATTACAATTAATTCATTAAATGAAAACTGAAATTTCAAGTTTTAAGTTGAATGAAATGAACTTGACAAGTCATTTTAAATTACACTATATCAAACTGATCAAAACTGCTTGTTTGAGTAGAAAAGAAGGTTGAAATATTGACTTAAAAATATTAAATTTATATATTTTTAATAGATTTTATATTAATTTATTTATATTGACTTAAATTAATATAAAAGCATTTTAATCACTTTATAATAAATAGAATAAATTCAACATATCAAAACAGACCTAAAGATGCTGTATGTATGTTTTTGAATCTTCTAAAGCATAAAAATACCATAATATGTTTGCAGAAGTTTAGGAAACATGCTAAGTGAACACACTTGTTTATCTGAAAAACAATGCTGAAGTCAGAAATTCTGTTGAAAATGTGCGCTACGTGCCGAACGTCTGTCTTTGTTTTGGTTATTTTGACCTTCCCACTACCAGTTTTGCCAATTAAATTTCAGCACCCGGGTTGCCTTGGTGAAAAAACAGCATATTTAATTCATTCATCCAGAAAGGCTCTTAAAGCATGCGTTCGTGACAGAAATGCGACTTCAGGTGGACAGTAGCAGCCTCCGTAGAGTAGTAGAGACTCAGAATCAGAGTTCCACATGTGGTTATTAATTAGCAAATAATATAAATATGACGAATGTAAACATTAGGTGAGCAGGTTACATTGTAACCCCGTGTCCTAACACCACAGTATGTGATGAGATTTGCAGTGATAAGCAATTTGATTGTTTGCACCAGACGAAACCCAACAGAAATTAAAATACAGCCATTCAGAACCACAGAATAGTGCACTTACTGCTCCTCGATGAAATGGTAAGGTTTATAATCTAACTAATACATATTAAACCTGTTTAACATTTTCAAATGTACATGCTGAATCACTGATATGTGTTGGTTTGCACTGAGTCACAGTTCTAAAGATTATTTATTTAAAAAAGCCAATTTAAAAAGTGATTATTTAATTAAAAAGTGAGTAAACCTGTTGCCTTAAAAGCAATAAGTTGAATTTACTTAAAGTGAGTAAACCTGTTGTAAGTTGTAACTGTTAGGTTGATTTAACTTAATTTTTTAAATTATACACACATTTACAAGTAAATGAACTATGTGCATATGTATAAAGCGCATTTATCGTGTACAGCCATACACCGAAAGCAGTTCACAATCATGAGGGCGTCTGTCCACAGCACCACCAGTGTGCAGCATCCACTTGGATGATATGACGGCAGCCACACGACAACGACACAGTGCACTCACCACACACCAGCTATAGGTGGAGAAATGATTATAGAACCAATTCGGTGGATGGGGATGATTAGGAGGCCATAATCGGTAGTGGTCGATGGACACCGGGGTTACACCCCTACTCTTTACGAGAACTGCCATGGGATTTTTAATGACCACAGAGAGTCAGGACCTCGGTTTATCGTCTTATCCGAAAGACAGCGCTTACCGACAGTATAGTGTCCCTTTCACTATACTGGGGCATTGGGACACAGAACACAGGTTGAGCACCACCTGATGGCCTCACTAACACCACTTCCAACAGCAACCTAGTTTTCCCATGTGGTCTCCCATCCAGGTACTGATGAGGCTCAGCCCTGCTTAGCTTCAGTGAGTAAACGGTCTTGGGCTGCAGGATGATGGCTGTGGGCTAAAGAGTTAATTTACCCAATTATGAGGCAATGGATTTACTCCATTTTTTTTTTGAAAGTCAACTAAGAACATTTTACAGTGACCTTAGCGGCAAAAACAAGCAAAACAAAATTAGAAAAATGAAAAGAAATATCAATTACATAAATTAATAATTCTAAATTATTATTCACAAAACTGAATGAGTGAATGAGAAGGGTTGCAGCTGGAAGGGCATCCGCGGTGTAAAACATATGCCGAAATAGTAAGCAGTTTACTCCTCTGTCTCTCTGAAATAGAGACTAAGCTGAAGGAAAATGAATGAATGAATGAAGAGAATTTAGATGAGTATTTTAATTGTTGGCTTCTGCAGGTTTTACAATGTGCCTCAAACCATGAGCCTGATAATCAACGCTGAAGCCGTGAAGTTTTGACTACAAAATACAACCAAAAAATAAATAAAAGGAAAAACACGATCGCCATTATTCATGCAAGCCCTCACTCAACGTGTTCATTATGCCATATTCAGTTATTTGCAGTGATAAAAGAACATGGGACATGCAAACACCAAACTATCCCGAATGAAAAACAAATGAGTTGAAATTACCACTTAGAGTTGTTTCCTCAATCCTTTTTATCCATAAAAGCGAGCTGTCTGGAGAGTTATTGGGCCTGGAGTCACAAATGGATAGCTTTTGAAGTGCAAAGGATGCTGAAACATCAGACGCTTATTTCTTTATTTATTTATTTGCTGTATTTGGTTGCAGATTGCCGTATATTTTCAGTGGCTCTTATTTCGTCTTTATTAGAGCCAAAAAACATTCAGATTAGAGTAGGTCCTCTTGAAAGAGCTATTGTTGTCTAGCGAAACTGAACCACCGCTATGCAATATCAATGCCTTTTTGTGTGATTGTTACCGCTGTTTGTGTAGATGTGGAAAAGAAGCTAAAAGAGTATTTATCCCTTCTTTTCAGACTATCATATAATACAAAAACTGGGCAGTGTTTACACTTCAAAGAGTGCTCGGAAAATCTGATCAAAAGTTGCACTGTTATTACCTGAATAAAATGTGTTTCCACTTTATCCATGTCTTCTTAATTATAAATTACAAGCAAATGGATGTGTGTGAATTGCTTTTGAAAGCATCTAAGCAATAAAAGTGGAATACAGATACATATATTTTTTTTCCATACATTAAAGTTGGTCCTGTCCTGTTTTTTGTTATGTTTTTTGGATTAAAATTACAAGTGAACATTTTTACTATGATATACTGAAGACAACCATTAAAATTTCATTTGGTGTTGTTCAAATCTTGTCAGGAATATCGAAAAGAATCATTTGTTGACATTAAACAACCTAAAATACTCATTTGTTGTCATTTTAAAATCTATATACTTTGCCACTCTCCTTCAAATTGCTAGGATCTAGCCATTTGTCAGTGAAATGTTTATTTTATCCTAACATAATAAAATGTAAAAAATATTATAAAAATAATTAATCATTTAAAATGTAACTAATTATTAATATAATGCATAATCACTTAATCCCCTTTGAATCTTAACAAGTACAGGTGAAATGTTGTAGTAAAATTTTTGCATAAATAAATAAATATTTATTAGGTACACCTGTCCAACTGCTCGCTAACGCAAAAACACTCGTTACAACTGAGGTATGCAGAAGAGCATCTCTGAATGCACAACATGTCCAACCTTGAGGCATATGGGCTACAGCAGCAGAAGACCACACTGAATATCACTCCTGTCAGCTAAGAACAGGAAACTGAGGCTACAATTTGCACAGGCTCACCAAAATGGCACAAAAAAAATTGGAGAAACGTTGCCTGGGCTGATGAGTCTTGATTTCTGCTGCAACATTTGGATGGTAGGGTCAGAATTTGGCATCAACAACATGAAAGCATGGATCCCTCCTGCCTTGTATCAACGGTTCAGGGTGGTGGTGTAATGGTGTGGGGGATATTTTCTTGGCACACTTTGCGCCCATTAGTACCAATTGAGCGTCGCGTCAACGCCACTGCCTACCTGAGTATTGTTGCTGACCATGTCCATCCTTTTATGACCCCAGTGTACCCATCTTCTGATGGCTACTTCCAGCAGTATAACTCGCCATGTCATAAAGTGCAAATCATCTCAGACTGGTTTCTTGAACATGACAATGAGTTCACTGTACTCAAATGGCCTCCACAGTCACCAGTTCTCAATCCAATAGAGCATCTTTAGGATGTGGTGGAACGGGAGATTCGCTTTATGGATGTGCAGCTGACGAATCTGCAGCAATTGTGTGATGCTATCATGTCAATATGGACCAAAATCTCTGAGGAATATTTCCAGTACCTTTTTGATGGATTAAGGCAGTTCTGAAGGCAAAGAGGGGTCCAACCCAGTACTAGTAAGATGTACCGAATAAAGTGGTCGGTGAGTGTATGTTATTATAATATGAACATTATTTCACCCATGTTTTGACCATTTTTTTTTAAACATTAAAGTAGATTAACTACATTTAGTGTGCATCCAATGAGTAAATTTTGTTTAGTTTCGTGCAGACATTAAAAAGACGTCTTTAACCCATACGCATTAATGCACATTTAATTTCTTTCTTAGTGTTTCCATCCAGCATCTTTTAATATGGCATAATATGGCACAATTTGCATGAAGGTATGTGGATAGAACCTGCCTATTGGGAATTATTGCAATTTATTTTTTAAGAGGAGGAGGAGGAGGACTACATTTGCTAATTACTTATTCTACTAATTAATCTATTGTACATGGAAATCTATATGGACTAAAGATTGTGGGAACTTTTAATTAACTACTTCAGTCTTGTGAATATGAATCATAAAATGACATTTTGAAGATTTTTTCGTCCACAATAATGTTGACCATGTGGTTTAGATAAAAGCTCAAACATAGTCAGAAATATTCCCCCTCCTGAATTATTGTCCCCTCTGTATATTTTTTTCCCCAATTTCTGTTTAACGAGAGAAGATTTTTTCAGCACATTTCTAAATATAATATTTTTAATAACTCATTTCTAATAACTGATTTTTTTATATTTGCCATGATGACAGTAAATAATATTTTACTAGATATTTCTCAAGATCTATACAGCTTAAAGTGACATTTAAAGTCTTAACTAAGTTAATGAGGCAATTTAGGGTAATTAAGCAAGCCAAAGTATAATGATGGTTTGTTCTGTAGAAAATACCCAAAAAATAGCTTGAGGGCTAATAATATTGACCTTAAAATGGATTTAAAAAATAAAAACTGCTTTTATTCTAGCTGAAATAAAACACATAATACTTTCTCCAGAAGAAAAAATATTATAGGAAATACTGTGAAAAAATTCCTTGCTCTATTAAACATCATTTGGGAAATATTTAAAAAAAGAATAAAATACTTTTCAACTGTAACTTTTTAAAAAATAACTTCAACTGTACATAATAATATAAAGTTTTACTTAATGTAAATGATAATTAATATAAATTAATTAATACTACTTAATAAATTGATGGCTCGGATAATTTGGTCTTTTGTAGAATGTCACGTTAAAGAATTTGATTGCAGAAAATCAGAGCATGTGTTTGTAGCTTCATGCATGTAAATTTCGGGTCTTTTCTCAGCAGATTTGGTGTTTACGCTTGACATCTTTGATTTGATTAAAATGAACTCTGCTGCGATTGCTCTGTTTGTCTGGTTCATTTGAATAATGGTGAATGCTGCCATCCGCTGAAAAGATGTGTCTTGATGTGCTTCCAAACAAACTCTGGTGCAGCTTGACTGAAATATTAACACAACACAGACCAAAGATATCCAAACAAACCAAAAAAACAGGACGTGATGTCACAAGATGCAATCAAAAAAGACAATGTTTCAGCAAATCTTTTTTTGTTGTTCAGTGAAGTTCAATACTGACATCAGGCACACATCTCATTGCAGCAGGTCTGACTGCTAGACATTAAGCAACACAGGCTCATTGTGGATACATACCCAGGTCCACATTTCTGTAGAAATATGTACCCAGAGGTACATACGTCTGGCTTTATTTTGTCTGTAAAATGAATGCTATGGGGTGGCAAAATTTCTTTTTGCGCTACCAGCTGACCAACAATTTCCATCTGAATGGTTTTTCTGGTGTTACCAGTTTGCCCAGTAGCTTGCCATATACATCAATGGGAATGGAATGCAGAGCAGAGTGGACTGTGATGACCGGGTTTGAGTCCTGGGAAGAACGGTTCCAAACACCAAGGTGAAACAAAAGCAAAAAATAATATTAATAGGTAAATAACAGCCTGAAAACATGGTAAAATCACGCGTCCAAGACGACTTTTTTAGATTGCTTTTGAAAACACTATAGGTTGGGTTAAATTAGGGCATGAGGTGATTGGGTCAGTCGACAGCAAATGTATATTGCTGCCCCTGATGGATTTACATGAAAAGAGGATGCGCAAATTGCACATATGAGAGAAATTTGCGAAAACAAAAACGGCAAGTAGACGCAGCTCGAGGTACGTATTTTGCGTTCTCCAGAAATTTAGGCCTGGGTACGGATCTGCAATGAGCCTGGGTTGATATTAGGCCTAGAGCCAAGCTAGGGGTACACAATCTATCGTTTCAGCATCAGTATTACAATGTGCGAATGTTGAGTCGAGTTGGCATTATAGTTGACCAGATGCTATAGATGCTACATCGTGGAATTATTGCAAAATTTAACCTTATAGTGAATGTGTTTTTAAGGCCTGTGACTAAGCATTTCGAGTCAATTTAAAGGTGAAGCATGTCTTTTTTGCCACTAGAGGGTGCATATTCACAACACAAAAAGACGTATTTTAAAGATGCCATGAGTGTGGAATCATGTGAGTTGTTGTCTTCATTACATCCTACTGGACCCCTGCAGAAATCATGCTGATGGATGAGCTTAAGTATTCAACACTTATTATCATGGTAGTGTAAAGCAGAGGCCCAATCCCAATTCTACCCTTTAGCCCTTCCCCTTACCCCTACCCCTTGTTTTGCGCGTTTGTGTCAAGGGGTAGGGGTGTCCCAATTCTCTTTAGCTTGAAGGTGTAGGGCTAAGGGGAAGAGGTTAATCGCCCTTTCGAATGAAGATTTTTCAGGATCACACTCTAAACCAAGGGTTAAGAAAATTTCCCAGAATACACCAGCCACAATGGCAGTATTGCTGAACCCGGAAGGAGATCCACAAATTTTTGGTCATCATTACAAATTTTTACAACAAACAAGCATATGTTTTAATATATTCATAACCGCGTTTGTGTTTTACCGTCATGCTTTTTTTTAAAAACGCTAAAATAAAAACCGCTAAATTTCGCGATCTATAATCCCTAATAATAACTCCTGAATAGCAGTCCCACAACATTCTGACACTCGAATACCCTGTCAGAAAAGTCTAGTGGCTGGTAATGAGCTTTTTACAGTGTCTGCTATAATGTTAATGTTGTTTTTTTGTGTTTACATGGATGAATATGGTCACTGTGTTAAATGCACAGTATTACGATCTTATTGCCACATTATATCATTATGATAACATAATATATGCCTTCAGTGATTTCTTGAAGATGAATACCAGAAAATAAAGGAACTGGAATAACTACAGCAGTCGTGATCGTCTGATCTCGTATGAAGCAAGAGATTGCGATGACATATGATGACGTGTGCAGGTCCTGTAGTGCTGTCCCAATTCTTAAGGATAAATTTTGAAGCCCTTCCCCTTAACCCTCGGTTTTAAGGGCCAAGAGGAAGGGGTAGGGGTAAAAAAATAGAATTGGGATTGGGCCTAAGAAAGAAAGCTGCCGAAGAGAAATAAGAGTTCTGAGGAAATTTATTATGCCACACTCCACCACTTCCGGTTGTCATCTCGTGGTCACGTGGAGGAGAAACAGCGCTGTTTAGACCAAATTCATTTTAGGGTTCTGTTATAATGCTCATCTCTGCAGTCTAATAAAAACATTATTAGACTGCACATACATTAAACATATTAAAGGGCATCTATTATGCAAAAATCACTTTTATAGGGGCTTAAACAGTTATGTAGTAACAGTCTAAATATAACCAGCTTCTAATGGCAAAAATATATTGATACATTTTTATTATAATCATATAAAATATTATTTTAATCTCTCAGTCTGCAGAAACACTTTGATTGACATTCTCCCTTTGTACGTGTCATCGGAGGGGGAAAACCCTGCCCATTAGTGATGATCTCTCCATCATTACCATAGGACATTAGTCTTGTTTTTGAATCTGCCACTATGCTGACACACAGGCATTGTAGCTCCACCCTCTTTTGTAAAGAGCACAATCTCAATTCAATTTAAAGCGACAGTCACCAAAATTCTGTAACTTTGATCAAAGCCTAAAAGGGTCAGTTTCAAAGTTATAAAACCTCCCATGGCAAAATTTCTCTGGCCCAGATCTGGCCCACATCGTCAGCATTTTCTTGGCCCACATGCCGCAGTGAATTACGGTACATGACTAGACCACGTCTGGCTTCCATACAAGTGGTAAATATGGACCATATTTGGGCCAAGTCTCAGTCAAGTTAATAACCTATAACTGGGCCGGAACTGGGCCAGATATGTTGGTGCATGTCACGACTGCTATGTTATTTATAAACCCATGAAGCATTTCTCTTTATGGCTGTGCTTTATCTTGAAGCGACCTGATTGATAGAATTCTTTTCTTTACTCAAGAATAATTTAAATGTATTTTAAAAGTGGGTCAAGATATGCCAAACTTACGTGGCCCACATATATATTTTTAATATTTTAGTTGTGTAAATTGCTTCCTTGTCCTCATTTGTAAGTCGCTTTGGATAAAAGCGTCTGCTAAATGACTAAATCTAAATGTAAATGTTAATATCTGGGCCAAATACATTTGATATCTGGCCCAAGTCTTGAGTGCCGCCTGTAAGATGGTGCCACCTCGGCCAAACCTGGGCCATGTTTGGCCCACATGCTCTATGCCAATGCCTACTGAGCCAGCTTTATGCCAAATCTGAGCCAGAATTCTTTGCTACGTTATTTGAGGGGTATTTTAATCTGAAACTTCACATTCACACTTTAGGGACAGCAGGGACTTATTTACGCCTCTTATAATATAGGGGCATAATAGGTCCCTATTAAAGCATTTTTGTTGTTTCCATGTTTTCTAGAAAGCGAAACTGGAAAGTTGAGGGTGTGTGACCTCATTAGCATGAACACACCGCACACGCTCCGTCTCACTAGTTAATCTGAACATTATTCTACACATTTGACTTAATTTACATACATAAGTGAGCAAAATATATAACCCTGTTATAGATGATATTTTAATGAAGGATCTGACATATATTGTGCCTTTAAGATATATATTGTGGAGATCTGTTAATTTAGCCTCTCCACACTTTAAATGTCTGCAAAAACGAGCTGTAAGATTCTTCCGTCAGGTTTGATAAAGCTACGTGAGATATGATTCTTGCGTTTGCATATTCGTGCCACGTGAAATTATCAGTAATGTTTCTGCTCCAGTAATGCATCTGATGGCCTGCGACGAGGAGTGAGATAACAGCGTCTGACTGACTCCGACTGCCACATCACATTCTCTGACATTGCTTTGACCCTCAGCCGATGTCTGTCCAATCCAGTGGCCCGTCTGCGTCTTGCGCATTTGTTTGACAAACACTTGAGGGGAGATGATGATGATAAGAAACATTGCTTGGACTGTCTCACAGACTGATCTTTTCTGATTTGCTGCGCTTTTCTTTCTGTATCAGAGGCAAAGGCAGCATCGTGCACTACATTTTCTTAAACTAAGATAAAAGAGACTTGAGAATGTAGACTTCATTTTGCTCTGTCAGGGATTTTTGTGTGGGTAAATTCATTGACTAGCTCATCCGATGACATCTTGTATAGATAACCGCTTTGAAGTAGCTTCAGAAATTGCAGGTAGGACACAAAAAATATATGCTATACGGTGTGCACTAAGATATATGAAGCTCCATAAAGCACACAGTGTGAGGCTGAAGCTAATAAGAAGTGCGAAATGTAATTAACTTTTATTAGTATTAATTTTTAATGCGCCTGTCCACTTGAAATGTTGCTATTCTGGCACTGTGAACTTGCAGTCTTTCATCTCTTTCTTTTCCAATCAATAATTTTGCTTTGAAGAGTCTCGGGCCATATCTTACCGCTCAGACAAATGTGGCTCATTAGCAGCAGGTTTCTGAAAGTAAAAACAGTAAGAGCTGAAGTAATTAAAACGCTCGGGGCGAATCAATAGAGATTAATGTTAGTTTAATAGTCAACCTCCTTTTGTCTCCTAGGCTGTACGATGCATTATATCTGGCCACGGAGCAATAGATTTTACTGCAGAGTTTTAAAATATCACACGCTTCAGCTGTTCTGTCATGACGTCAATTTGTAGGCCAAACCAGAAGGCTGTTTGGATTCCTGGCTTCCCTTGGGTGTTTCTAATGGGTTTTTCGAATGGCTGTGTTCAATTTTCAATACTTAAAATGTGGATTCTGAAACCTGCTTTTAAATGCAAGCTGTTAATAAGTTGAGGCTTAAACAGATCAAGCGTAATCAGCTGGGTCGTCAATGTATGTTATACATGTGAATAATTTAAGATGCCTTCAAATGTCCCAGCATTGGTTTAGTTCTCAGCACAGATTTGAACATGGCTGCGAAAGTGGGTGTGAAAACTGCAGTGACTGAGGCTACATCTACACTAATCCAGATAGATTTAAAAATTGCGTTTTCGTCTAAAAAAGCTTCATGTATGCACTGTAATTTTATTTATTTTTTCTGAACAAAATGGTCATCTACACTAAAATGATTGAAAAGGCTTTTGTTTATGTACTGCGCCTGCAGACAGACATAAGATCTGGCATTTATTTACACTACCTAACAAAGTCTTGTCGTTGATCCCAGTTGTAAGAGCAACAAATAATAACTTGACTTCTAGTTGATCGATTGGAAAAGTGGCAGAAGGTAGATTTTTCAGATGAATAATCTCTTGAACTGCATTACAAATACTGCAGAAGACCTATTGGAACCAGTATGACCCTAAGATTCTCACAGAAATCAGTCAAGTTTGGTTAAGGAAAAATCATGGTTTGGGGTTAGCAAAAAGGTATAGCAAGAAGGTCGCTGGTTTGAGTCCCAGCTAGGCCAGTTGGCATTTCTGTGTGGAGTTGCATGTTCTCCCCGTGCTGGCGTAGGTTTCTTCTGGGTGCTCTGGTTTCCCCCACAGTACAAAGACATGCGCTGTAGGTGAATTGGGTAAGCTAAATTGGCCGTAGTGTATGAGTGTGTGTGAATGAGAGTGTATGGGTGTTTCCCAATACTGGGTTGTGGCTGGAAGGGCATCTGCTGAGTAAAACATATGCTGGATAAGTTGCCGGTTCATTCTGCTGTGGTGACCCTTGATAAATAAAGGGGCTAAGCTGAAGGAAAATAAATGAATGTATTCAACTTAATTCATTAACTAACTGAATAATGCATTTGTTACACTATTTACTGTTATTTTACTATTATTTTAATATTAAACTATTATTTTATATTTATGTGTTTTTCATTGTGAATTGCTGCATCTGATCTCTTAAATAATATTATCCAATTCAACTATTGAAGTGTTGAAATTAACATTACCCATGATTAAGGAGCTCTTCAGAAGTATTTTTTTGTTGACATCTCTTATCTCTATCTGTTAACCACACTGTGAAAAGAAATTGTTATACAGGTGTAAGGAAAAAAAAAAGTTTTATAAAAAAATACTGGTTTAGTCTGATTTTAGTCTATTTTTAAATGTAATTAAATGCTCTTTATATATAGCTGTAATATTTATTTATTTTAGTTTTAATTAATTAAATGCAAATGAAAGTTAGAATAGTATTTTATTAAAATATAAATAATGTAGTTTTATTTAACTATTTCCTGTACTGTTCCTGTGTACATATATAAAGTGATAATACCATTGCATGACATTAAAAAGGAATAAGAGTATGATTTTGTTGTGAATCTGAACCAGTGTGTTAAAGGGCACCTATGATGAAAATCATCTTTTGTTAGCTCTTTGGACAAACCTGTGTGCAGGTATAGTCTGTCCACACTCATATTGGAGTGATAGAAAGACAATAAGTCTCTCTTTTTTTTTTTTCTTTTTTTTTAGATTTCCTAACGTTAAAAGGATCCAAATCCCTCTCATTTTTTTTCAATTCAATTCAATTCACCTTTATTTGTATAGCGCTTATACAATGTAGATTGTGTCAAAGCAGCTTCACATAAAAGGTCACAGTAAATAGGAACAGTGTAGTTCAGTTTGTAGTGTTCAAGTTCAGTTCAGTTCAGTGTGGTTTAATAATCACTAGTGAGAGTCCAAATACTGAAGTCCAAATATATTTTGAGGCCCACCGCAACTTGACATAGGAGTGCGGCCCCGCCCACCGAATTGATTGACAGCCATGTATTACCATATCTCCATAGTAACACGTACAATTATATCCACAAGACAGGGCGTGTGCAAAGCAACTGGCATTAAAAGATCTGTTCAGCTCTCTGTGATCAGCAGCACCTCAAGAATGAGCTTTACAAGTATAAACCGTTAATAAAACAGCGCATGTTTGTAATAAATGCAGTAAAATCGCTATGTAGTTCATCACCATGGCCTCATGTCAGTACAATTATAAAAGAAGATGCTTCAATCCCGGTTTGTGGATGTTAAATCAGGTTTATTTAATACGTTGACACAATGGATGTCCATACAGCAGTGTATATTAACATGTATCCTGTCACATTTGGCATGCAAATACCTTGCAAAGCTAAATATGTGTGCGTGCTTGCAAATTTTATAACGACATTGTGTGTGACTCATCGTTGCAGTAAGGCTTGAATTAATTCCACAACAAATTCATCAAATAACAGTTGGGAAAGTTCTTACTTTACTAAGGGAGATCTGCTTCATTCTTGTCTGTCACTGTGCTGTTTATCTACGTGAAGGCTACATGCATTAGAGCAATACAAACTGACAAATCACTGACACGCATGTGGGAATGGTGGGTGGGGAGAACTAGCTCATTTGCATTAAAGGCACAGGCGACAAAACAGCTACAATGTCCTGAAAGATATAATGATTAATCTGATGGGTATTTTGAGCTGAAACTTTACAGACACATTCTGGAGACTTATATTAAATCTTAAAAAAGGGGTAAAATAAGTGCCCTTTAAATTGCAATTAGGTTATGTTTTTGGCTCCTTTAACTTAATGTGCCCTTTTGTCACATTTGATGCTTTAATTTTAGCGTGCAAAGTAAAACACATGGCACTTTAGAAGAAAATAAGCCCAACACCGCTGTGACAAGTGCTCTGAAAAAAGTCCAATGCTTTGATCGGTTTCCAGTGCAAACCTCTCAGTTCTCCTGACAGGTTTGTTTTCCCCCTTCAGCAACTATCAATAGTGGAATAGTTGTAAAATCGCCCTGATAGACTCGTCAGATGCTTTTATTATGATACCCCATGGGTTTCATGATGGTCTGCAGATTCAGCAGCACATGATTGCTTCACAATGAAAAAAAGATCTGCATGAGATGAACGAAGGGTTCGAAGAACTAGAGCCGTATCTGTAAGGCACTGAGCATTAATTGCTGGCATGTACACGTGGGGCATTTCCTCAGCCGCGAACTTTCTTTTTGGCAGATCATTATCTAATCCCTGGGCTTTTTGCTAATCAGTTTTTTCTCAGGAGCTCACCATCTCTCCCAAGGGGACTCTTCCCTTCTCCTTACCTCACTAATGATGTTTTGAATGATGAGGGAAGAGCACAGGATATCCAAGCTAATTATTCTAAAATAAATGCTGAAATAAGCACTTGGGGAGCTCGCTTGTGTTTTGACAGCGAAAGGCAGTTAGCGCAACATTACAGATTGATGCAAGGGTGAAATGTAATACAGGTGAGAATCTTTTTCATGTCTTTGTATGATGTTTAAGCAGAATCACAATAGGGGTTTATTACCCTCAGGGTGATATTGTCCTTTTAATGTGATGGTTCATCCAAAAAGAAAATTTCTGTCATCATTTACTCACCCTTTACTTGTACAAAACCCATTTGACGTTCTTCTGCTGAATGCAAAAGAAGATATTTTGAAAAATGCTGGTACCTGGCACCAATTGACTTAATTGAATATTATTTTCCTACAATGGAAGTAAACAATTAGATAATTTATTTTTCATTATTGCATGACTATTCTGACTGACAAAAAAAAAGAAAAAGAATTTTGTAGAAAAATCAGCCATTAAGATTTGTATTATTTTTTTATTTAATGTCTGCTTTTTTTTTCTAACAATGGCCTTCTAACAGAATATCAGAATATCTTGTTTTATTCATAAAAGTTTAGAACCAATTGAGTGTCAGTAAAAATGTTTAATTTTTATTTTTGGGTGAACTGTCCCTTTAAAAGTCTGAGCTGGTTCATAGTAACATCATGGGCCCAATCATAAACCCAACACAATGTGGTGCCAGGCGCAACGCAAGTGTTTTTGACTAGTTTCAGCTTGACACAGGTATCATTTTCACTTTCTGCACCATGGTGTTTAAATAGCTAATGCATTTGCACCCATTTGTGCACCCATGGGTGTGCTGGAATGAAAATGAGGTGTAATAAGGCACATTGTTGTTATTTTGCAATTCTAAAGAGCCCTTTTTATGCAATAAAAAATGTCATATTTCAGTTTTGGGGGTCTCCAACAACAGGCTGATGTGCATGCCAGGTCAAAAACACTTGCATTGTCTTATAATATGCATTGATTTTTACCTAATTATCCCAACGACTCCCATATGACTTGTTCAACGATTCATTTGCTCCCAAACCCCTCCTTAGCATGGTGCTAATTTGCGCTGATTGGTCCGATGACCAAGTCTCTTGTGATTGGTTGACTGCGTTCAGCACGAGACAGAGAGAAACGCCCACCATGGCTTATCAACATTGTTGAAGTAGTCAGAGTGCAGAGTGTATGTATTTTTCAGCCCAATGTGGGAGTGCATTAAAGAAATGCAGTTAAACACCAGCATATTGCTCTATTCTAAACCATAACACACATTCAGTATTAATCCACACAGGGGCAATAGCTGAATTATTTTGAAACTTACTGACCGCAGCACGTGTGCAGGAACAGCTAATGGTGGCCATAGCAAAAGAAAAGGCACGTGTCGCGTTTTCATCATGGTTTTAGACATGATATATGACTTTAAAGGGTTAACCAGATACAGTACAAGCCGTGCGGAGCGTTTACAAGTAACAAAACACAATTTAATACATATTTTGCATGCTAGAGAAAACCAGGAGGCAACCATTTTAATCGCACTTACTTACACTTGTGAAATGGAGGAAGAAACTAGTCCATGAACTGTGCACTGTAAAGTTCCTGTCAAGCTCTGACAAAGTCCCATTCATCAGTCTTTTCTGGTCCTTCCTTTAAAAAAACACCCAACGAATTCCCCGTTGCGAAGTAGATTATTGCATTAATCACCAGAACGTTCACTCATCTTAAGTCATGATCAGTCCAACACACACCCACACTCTACTAGAGTTTAAAGGGAAAGGCACGTTCACGTTTTACCAGATGCTGCACTTCATATTTGGTATCCGCTTCGCTTGTTAAATGTGACGTCATGTGAAGCGGCTTCTGGGTCCAAGCGCTCTATCAGACTGAATCGGGAGACTCATCAAATAATAATAAAAATCGTTTACAAAGTGCTGTAATACTTTCGAAAATCATGATTGCAATATATATATCCATGCCATGTGATTATTATTTTATAAATTGTTAAAATTTTGGTATTTGTGATGCAGCAAGTCCAGAGACTGTTGTGTACACCATGATTTTATATAAAATACACTTTAATGTGTGACAGGACAAAAAAATAGCCATAAACCAATATTTTCTAAATTCAAATGAGTAGCGGTTTGGACCCGGAAACAGTTTTCGAAATGTCACAACTTAACAAGCGCATAGTTTCATGTTGACGTCGATACAAACAGGCAAAAGATCCGGAAGAATGACGAATCATGAAAACGACTCTGAGTCGAATATTTTATTAAAAAAATCTATATTTATAAACAAGGTGCTCTTTCAGATTTAAATCTCAGCTGGATGTTTTCATTCACTTAGAGCTGTGTTGCACACTGTATGGAAGGTAATGTTCAAAAACCCATAATAGGGGCTCTTTGGCCATTGACCAACTCAAAGCTGGTCTAAAGTCAATGATGCAGTTTTTTTTTTGTTATTTAAAGAGTGCACATGTTGCTTATTACACACACAGAGATCCACAGCAGCACACAAACATTTTAAAATATGAAAAATTAACGAGCACGTTCGCCTCACAGCAAGAAGGTTGCTGGTTCGAGCCTTGGCTGGGTCAGTTGGTATTCTGTGTGGAGTTTGCATGTTCTCCCCGTGTTGGCGTGGGTTTCCTCTGGGTGCTCCGGTCACTCCCACAGTCCAAAGACATGTGGTATAGGTGAATTGAATAAGCTAAATTGGCCGTAGTGTATGTGTGTGAATGAATGAGAGTGTATATATGGATGTTTCCCAGTGATGGGTTGCAGCTGGAACGGCATCCACTGCATAAAACCATATGGTGGATAAGTTGATGGTTCATTCCGCTGTGGTGACCCCAGATTAATAAAGGGACTAAGCCGAAAAGAAAATCAATGAATGAAAAATGAACAGATTAAAATGTAAAACATTATTAATGTCTCCATAAATATAAAAACCGCTACCTCCCCCATGCCTTCATCACCTCAGATGGAATCCGTCTCCTTCTGTAAATGGGTCTGCTGGCTTTAACCTCACACACGTTTACTCGCTAGTAAAGGTCTCAGTTGTTCTTCTTACAAAATATTCCTTGTAAATTGCAGAGCTGTCATTGCGCAACTACTACTCACTTTTTTAATGCGCAAAATAAACGCATAACTTCTTAAAAGAATAAAGACAACACTTTTAGACTATGCGCCCGGCACGCAGACCATTTTTCCTATCCCAAAAAAAGTGTATTCGGACATGCCCAAAGTCCAACTGCGCCATGCGCTTTATACCATGTGTATAAATGGTTAATACTGAGTCCATGAGTTAAAGCTTGGTATAGTTTCTGCATTACATTCATCTCATAACATCTGTATAAATTGACAATTTTAATCTTATATTTCTGTGCTTTGTTTGACGTTTGCATTCCTGAGAAGTGTGCAGTCTTTGGAAAAGAACTTACATTTGGTTTTTGAGTTAAGACAGAAAGAAAACAGGCATTTGGACTGTCTGAATGTGCACATCCGCCACACAAGTGCCACTTTCAGCATTTCATACAGCAGAATTATGTCCAAATATCATGTGCTGAGTCACGCAAGTGAGTAAACCCAAAGGTAAAGGTCAACAGCAGCAGAAAGCAGACATCCCAGACTAGATGCTGAACGCAATAAGACAGAAAATTACAAACAACAGTTTCTTTTAGAAAACCGTAAGAAAGTTACTTGCTTCTCAGACTTACTCTTGACTTTAAAACCAGAACATTTTATATGCATTACCTAATTTCATCAAGAGATCTCAACAAAGTCAGAGTGCTCCTAACATCAGAATATGTCATCTGCGTAATTATGACTCTATTTACAGTGCATCTGGAAAGTTTTCATAGTTCTTCACTTTTTCCACATTTGTTTATGTTAGAGCCTGATTCCAAAATGGATTTAATTCATTTATTTCCTCCAAATTCTACACACAATATCCCATAATGACAATGTGAAAAAAGATTACAAATTGTTGCAAATGTATTAAAAATAAAAAAGCTGAAAAATCACATGTACAGAAGTATTCACAGCCTTTGCCATGAAGCTCTAAATTGAGCTCAGGTACATACTGTTTCCACTGCTCATTCTTGAGATGTTTCAGCAGCTTAATTGGAGTTCACCTGTGGTAATTTCAGTTGATTGGACATGATTTGAAAAGGCAAACACCTGTCTATATAAGGTCCCGGGGTTGACAGTGCATGTCAAAGCACAAACCAAGCATGAAGACAAAGGAATTGTCTGTAGATCTCCGAGACAGGATTTTCTCGAGGCACAAGGCTGGGGAAGGTTACAGAAAAATTTCTGCTGCTCTAAAAGTTCCACTGTGCACATTGACCTCCATCATCCATAAGTGGAAGATGTTTGGAACCACTAGGACTTTTCCTAGAGCTGACCGGCCATCTAAGCTGAGTGATCAGGGGAGAAAGGCCTTAGTCAGGTAGGTGATCAATATCCTGATGATCACTCGGTCTGAGCTCCAGCATTCTTCTGTGGAGAGAGGAGAACCTTACAGACAACCATCTGTGCAGCAATCCACCAATCAGGCCTGTATGATAGAGTGGCCAGACCGAAGCCGCTCCCCACCTGGAATTTGCCAAAAGGCATGTGAAGGACTCTCAGACCATAAGAAACAAAATTCTCTGGTCTGATGAGACTAAAATTCAACTCTTTGGAGTGAATGCCAGGTGTTACGTTTGCAGAAAACCAGGCACCGCTCATCACCAGGCTAATACCATCCCTACAGCGAAGCATGATGGTGGCAGCATCATGCTGTGGGATGTTTTTCAGGAGCAGGAACTGGAAGACTAGTCAGGATAGAAAGAAAGATGAATGCAGCAATGTACAGAGACATCCTGAATGAAAACCTGCTTCAGAGTGCTCTTGACCTCAGACTGGGATGATGTTCATTTACCAGCAGGACAATGACCCAAAGCACACCGCCAAAATATCAGTGGAGTGGCTTCACAACAACTCGGTGAATGTCCTTGAGTGGCCCAGCCCGAGCCCAGACCTAAATTCTATTGAACATCTTTGGAGAGATCTGAAAATGGCTGTACACCATCGCTTCCCATCCAACCCGATAGAGCTTGAGAGGTACTGCAAAGAGGAATGGGCAAAAATTCCCAAAGACAGGTGTGTCAAGCTTGTGGCATTATATTCAAAAAGACTTGAGGCAGTAATTGCTGCCAAAGGTGCATCAATAAAGTACTGAGCAAAGGCTGTGAATACTGATGTACATGTGATTTTTCTTTTTTTTTATTTCTAATAAATTTACAACAATTTCAAAAACTCTTTTTTCACATTGTCATAATGGGGTACTGTGTGTAGAATTTTGAAAAAATTAATGAATTTAATCCATTTTGAAATAAGGCTGTAACATAAAAAGAAAAATATGTGGAAAAAGTGAAGAGCTATGAATACTTTCCGGATGCACTGTAATTGTATTATTTCTAGTTATATCTATATTTTAGAGAAAAATCTGAGATGACTGTAATCATAATATTCAAAAATGTATTTTCTGTAATGCAATGTAATTTCAGGAAAAAAACAAATCTAAAATGACTTTAATAAGCAGAATAAAAATTATACAATGTCTGTAATGTGTACCCTTACAGATAGGTGGCACACCTTTCTTTTAAAAAGTACCAATCCAATTAAAATCCATAACCTGCTTCATAATTTGTATTATTAAACATACTTAATGATTAAAAGTTCTCCTGTGTTTCCCCTGCGTCTCTGCTATTCAGATCAATGCATTAATTTTATATGCTTAATTCGCTACTTCAGTGCAGAAATACCAAACAAAAGCAGTAAAGCCTCGGGGTAACTGTGTGTCAGAATGGCTGGTTAATGAGCTCTGCTGTTTGACCTGGTTTGGTTGAGGATATACTAAAGGGGGTAAAGTTAACTACCACACTGTTCTGGCCTTTTCCATTAACCACAAATGCTGCTGGCAAACAGAGCAACTTGGCAAGTCAGCAAAGCTTCGCAAATTAGCCATTAAACATTTTCAAAGACATTTCGTTTCCATCTGCAGGTCAAAGTCAGCACCTCTAACCAAACAGATGCTGTTCACATTAGTGAGCCAAGCTGCTTTAAATGCTGCCTTCAAATATTTGTATGTAAAAAAAAAAAAAAAACTGCACCATTATTGTAACTTTAAGGGGTGTTTAGACAATTATCAATCTGGTTTCAGACCACATCACAGTACAGAGAGCGCCCTTATAAAGATAATCAATGACATCCGCCTAAATACAGATTCAGGCAAACTAACAGTGCTGGTACTGCTCGATCTCAGTGCTGCATTTGACACTGTCGATCACAGCATACTTCTGGATAGGCTGGAAAACTGGGTTGGGCTGTCTGGGACGGTCCTCAAATGGTTCAGATCTTACCTTGAAGGAAGAGGTTACTATGTCAGTATAGGTGACCATAGGTCAGGGTGGACACCCATGACATGTGGAGTCCCACAAGGCTCGATTCTGGCACCACTCCTGTTCAACCTTTATATGCTCCCTCTGAGCCAAATAATGAGAAAGAACCAAATATCCTACCACAGCTATGCTGATGACACTCAGATCTACCTAGCCTTACTGCCTAATGACTACAGCCCCATTGACACCCTCTGCCAATGCATTGATGAAATTAACAATTGGATGTGCCAAAACTTTCTTCAGTTAAACAAAGAGAAAACTGAAGTCATTGCGTTTGGGAACAGAGATGAGGTGCTCAAGGTGAATGCGTACCTTGGCTCTATGGGTCAAACAACAAAACATAAGGTCAAGAATCTTGGTGTGACTCTGGAGTCAGATCTGAGTTTCAATAGTCATATCAAAGCAGTTAGTAAATCAGCATACTATCATCTCAAAAACATTGCAAGAATTAGATGCTTTGTTTCCAGTGAAGACTTAGAGAAACTTGTTCATGCTTTTATCAGCAGCAGGGTGGATTACTGTAATGGCCTCCTCACTGGCCTTCCCAAAAAGACAGTCAGACAGTTGCAGCTCATCCAGAACGCTGCGGCCAGAATTCTGACCAGAACCAGGAAATCAGAGCACATCACACCTGTCCTCAGGTCTTTACACTGGCTCCCAGTCACATTTAGAATAGATTTTAAAGTATTATTACTGGTCTATAAATCACTAAATGGCCTAGGACCTCAATACATTACAGATATGCTCACTGAATACAAACCTAACAGATCACTCAGATCTTTAGGATCAAATAGATTAGAAATCCCAAGAGTTCAGTCAAAGCAGGGTGAATCGGCTTTCAGCTACTACGCCCCTCGTTGCTGGAATCAGCTTCCAGAAATGATCAGATGTGCTCCAACATTAGGCACATTCAAATCAAGACTGAAAACACATCTGTTTAGCTGTGCCTTTACTGAATGAGCACTGTGCTACGTCCGACTACTATGTTTTTCTCTTCTTTTTAATTCTTTTATAACACATTTTATCAGCTTTTATTTTATTTTTATTCTTACCATTTTTATGTTTGTTTTTATTTCTCTTATAATTGTTTCTTTTATTCCTGTTTATGTAAAGCACTTTGAATTGCCACTGTGTATGAAATGTGCTATATATAAATAAACTTGCCTAGGTAAAATACTTTTTTTAGGATTCCAGTATTGATTATTTCAATTTACTATTATTTTTTCATAGCTGTCATTGGTTTAAATTAAAATAAGTGTCCAGCATTTATTAATCATAGTTCAACATTTACTGATGTATTATTAAAGTTGTGCTTGTTAACATTAGTTAATGCACTGTGAGTTAATGTGAACTAACAATGAACAACTTAACATTAATGTTGACAAAGATGAATAAATGTATAATTCATTGTTTGTTCACGTTAGTAAATTAACTCTCATTAACAAATGGACTATTATATGTAAGTATTACTTTGTCATTATATGGCCACATGCCACACATGCACTTAATTTAATTTAATTTAATTTAATTTAATTTAATTTAATTTAATTTAATTTAATTTAATTTAATTTAATTTAATTTAATTTAATTTAATTTAATTTAATTTAATTTAATTTAATTTAATTTAATTTAATTTAAAATGAATTTAATTTAAATGAATTTAATTTTATTTTATTTCATTTCATTTAATAATTATTTTATTTTATTTTTTTATTTTTTTATTTTATTTTATTTTATTTTATTTTATTTTATTTTATTTTATTTTATTTTATTTTATTTTATTTTATTTTATTTTATTTTATTCCAAATAAAATTTTTAACTGCCAACTATTCCAACATATGTTTTACATAGTGAATGCCTGTTCAGCCGCAACCCAGCAATTTGTATTTTTTAAATTTATTTATTTATTCATTTATTTATTTATTTATTTATTTATTTATGTAATTAATTAAATTATTTAAATTATTTTAATTAATTTAATTAATAATTAATTTATTTATTTACTTTTTTAAATTATTAATTTAATTTAATTTAATTTTTTATTTTTACAATATTTTTTTTATTTACTTTAATTCATTAATTTATTTATTCTTTTAAGACTTATTCTTTTATCTTTTCTTTTCTTTTCTTTTCTTTTCTTTTCTTTTCATCCAAATAAAAAATGTTCTGTCTGCTTTGTCCCTTGTTTATCAGAGGTCACCACAGTGTAATATTTATTTATTTATTTATTTATTTATTTATGTTTGTTTGTTTGTTTGTTTGTTTATTTATTTATTTAATTGATTATTTTATTTTATTTTATTTTCATTCTTTTTCCTTTGGCTTAGTTCCTTATTTATCAGCGGTTCCAGCTGCAACCTATTACTGGGAATTTAATTTAATTTAATTTAATTTAATTTAATTTAATTTAATTGAATTGAATTGAATTGAATTTAATTTAATTTAATTTAATTTAATTAATTTAATTTAATTTAATTTAATTTAATTTAATTTAATTTAATTATTTTGTTCTTTATTTGTTTGTTTATTTATTTTTTAATTTTTTAATTTTTTTATTTTATTTACATTCTTTTTCCTTCGGCTTAGTCCCTTATTTATCAGGGGTTCCAGTTGCAACCTATTATTTGGAATTTTTAAAAAAATTTATTTCTATTTTTTTATTATTATTTTTTTTTACATTTTATTTAGCTATATGGCTAAAAATAATACTAGCTTACACTGGATAACAATAATTCAACATTCTCATTATTATTCATAGCTGAGTTTTCTTATCCTATGAGAAGACCCTGCTTCTTACTTATTCATGAGTGCACATGCTTTCCGAAAGCAAAGGGGAACGTGCAAAGCTGTGAGACTGGGTCGTATGTGTTTGTCATTTTCCATGCTGTCAGGGCCGATACAGCCAACCTGTTTGTGTGCAGCAAATGTTTTTGTCGGGAAAGCTGTACGAGAATTGGAGAATGGCGAATTTTGTCATTTATCAGTTTGTTACCATTCGGACTCATACCTTTGCTACTGTGCAGGGGCGTATCGGACATTTTAAAAGTGGCGGGGTGGCTATATGAGATCATACATTCATTTAATTATTAATCACCTGTTTCTAAATGGTCTGTCTCTAAAAGTGAGGGGGACGGATCCCCCCCATCCCCCCCGGTTGCTACGCCCCTGCTACTGTGTTCGCCATATGTTTAAAAACCTACAGATTACCGACAGAGCTAGTGTTTGAAATAGACAGGGCAAGCGACCTGTTGTATTGCTCCACTGTGTCCTCATTGAGACCCAGGGATTTAGGAGGAGAAAAGTTCTCCTCATTTATAGTGTTTACAGTACATGGTTATCTTTATAATGATATAAAAAATTGTGGTTAAGTGTATATTAAATTCCGAATAACATATGTAGCAGGACATTAAATTACTGTTTATTTCTTTGCATTTTAACTTTGTAAACTATAAAATCATGCGTCTCCTCACGGTTTGTGTCTCATTTTGTGAGCCAACTGATAACAGTTGTTCACTCCCCTCTTTCTTCCCTGCTTTGTCGGCCAAGCCCACTCCTCCCTCTGCTCACAGCGCTCCACGCTCATCATAAAGCATGTTTTGAACAAATTTTGAGGTAGACTTGAACTGAAAAAGGGGGGTTTGATGACCCCAAAATCTCTATAAGGTATTTCTAGAATGCACTAGACAACAGTTTTATCTAACACCACAGAATTAACACATTATTTCCAAAAGCATATGAGTGTGTGTACATGTTAGCTTATCTGCTGCATGTATATCTATCTATACTGTTGTTTGAAGCCTCTACCTTTTTCTCTGGCCTGTCGTCGTCTTTCTCCTCTCTCTTTTTTCTCCTGACCCTGAGAGGGTGAATGAATGGAGTCCACCAGCATAAGTGTCACTGTCTGATCCAGTTTACTAATGACTCTTCTCTTGCTGACTGTGTCCTTTTCATGTTGCACTGCTGTCTGAGCCTATTTGTTAGTCTAAATGAGTAATCAATATCAAGTGTGCCAGTATTACCTGGTCAATAAGACATATCCAAACTATTAACAGCGTCTGGGAGACTGTTTTGATGATGCCGCAAGCTGTTGGTTTGCTCTCGGAATTCGTCAAAGGTGGAAGGTTGCTGTTTTAGAGCTGTGCTGAATATTCATATCAGGGTTGTGCGCCATTGAGAATTGCATCGAGATAGATTGTATTATGAATTTGAATTGGGGAACTGAGGTAGCAAATGAGACGCAGGAGTGTAACTGGAGTTATTATTTTTTATTTGTATTTTTTTAAATTTTTACTCTATTTTATTAGCTGTCATTATTTGTTTTAATGCATTATTATTATTATTATTTTTTATGTTCTTGTATTACTTTTGTGGCTGCCTATATTTGGCTAAATGCACACATTTGTTATTTTTATTTCATTTGATTTTATGTTGCAATGCAATTTTATTGTTTAAACTACCTTTATAATTCAATATAAAAATATTATATTATATTATATTATATTATATTATATTATATTATATTATATTATATTATATTATATTATATTATATTAAATGATATTATATTAAATGATATTATATTATATTATATTATATTATTTTATATTATATTATATTATATTATATTATATTATATTATATTATATTATATTATATTATATTATATTATATTAAATGATATTACATTATTTTATATTATATTATATTATATTATATTATATTATATTATATTATATTATATTATATTATATTATATTATATTATATTATATTATATTATATTAAATGATATTACATTATTTTATATTATATTATATTATATTATATTATATTATATTATATTATATTATATTATATTATATTATATTATATTAAATGATATTACATTATTTTATATTATATTATATTATATTATATTATATTATATTATATTATATTATATTATATTATATTATATTATATTATATTATATTATATTATATTATATTATATTATATGATATTACATTATTTTATATTATATTATATTATATTATATTATATTATATTATATTATATTATATTATATTAAATTATATTATATTATTTTATATTATATTATATTATATTATATTATATTATATTAAATGATATTACATTATTTTATATTATATTATATTATATTATATTATATTATATTATATTATATTATATTATATTATATTATATTATATTATATTATATTATATTATATTATATTATATTATATTATATTTTATTATTCATTAATTTTCTTTTCGACGTGGTCCCTTTACTAATCAGGGGTCGCCACAATGGAATGAACTGCCAACTTATCCAGCATATGTTTTACGCAGCGGATGTTCTTCCAGCTGCAACCAATCACTGGGAAATACCCATATATTCTCATTCACACACATACACTATGGACAATTTTAGCTTACCCAATTCACCTATAGCGCATGTCTTTGGACATGTGAGGGAAACCGGAGCACCCGGAGGAAACCCACGCCAACATGGGGAGAACATGCAAACTCCACACAGAAATGCCAGCTGACCCAGCCGAGGCTCGAACCAGCGACCTTCTTGCTGTGAGGCGAACGTGCTACCCACTGTGCCACCATGCAGCCCTATATTATATTATATTATATTATATTATATTATATTATATTATATTATATTATATTATATTATATTATATTATATTATATTATATTATATTATATTATATTATGTTATATTATAATTAGATTAGATTAGATTAGATTTTACATGTGACTATTTATGTGGCTTGCATGGCCAGTATACTCACCAGACATGTCACACAATAGGCATGTTTGGATGATCTGCATTATTGTATATAACGGTGTGTTCCAGTTCCGGCCAATATCCAGCAACTTCACACAACCATTAAAGAGGAGTGAACCCGCATTCCACAATCAGCAACCTGATTGACACTATGCAAAGTAGATGCTGCACTCTAAGAAAAAATGGTACAATGTTGCACCAAAGAAGGTACAAACCCTTGTCACTGGGGCAGTACCTTTTTATGGGACAGAATTGTTCCTTAAGAAAAAGAAACAAATGTGTACCATTGTAGTTTGTACCTTTAAGGACATGATTTGTACCATGGGAAACCAAAATGTACCTTTTGGTTTTTAAAACCTGCAGACACAATACTGTACCTTCATCAAAGGTGGAAATCTGATCCATGAAGGTACCACTACAGTGACAAGACACTTTGTGCCTTAACAGTGTCAAATGTGTTCCTTCAAGAACTATTTACATTTTTAAACAATGTTTTTAAAAACGTTTATTTTTGTGTAAATGCACCTTTTCCATTTACAGTAAAGAATTAAAAATACTTTAACATAAATCAAAAGATCTATTTTTTGCTAAACATTTCACAACACTTTTCACATGTGTTACAGAAACACATTCTCCCATGTACAAATAAAACATATTTTTTTCTTTAATTTTCAATATAATACCTTTGTAATCACTTAACAGTTCATTTAATTGACCTAATTTTAAAATAGAAATAGAATTATGCAAAAGTATTGTAACGAGATATGCACAATGTTTGATTAGTTTTACAATACTAAAATGTCTGCATGAACACATATGCAGGACTTTTGCCAGCTCATGTGTGTAGCAAATGCCAAAAGCTGCAGATATCAATAATGAAAATGCATTTATCAGAATATGCTTACGAAATGTTTATTAAAAATGCCTTAAATGTTTACACTCTCAGAAATAAAGGAACAGGAGCTGTCACTGGGGCAGTACCTTTTCAAAAGATACATATTTGTACCCAAAGAGTCCACAATGGTACCTCAAAGGTGCGTATTTGTACCCAAATGTACCTAAAAAGTACCTTTGATGTACCATTATGGACCCTTCAGGAACAAATATGTATCTTTTGAAAAGGTACTGCCCCAGTGACAGCTCCTGTACCTTTATTTCTGAGAGTGTACAATACCTATAGTTTTGTTTTACCAGTTGTTTTGTTTTATAGTACTTAATAATTAATGTTTATGAGTTTCATTAAACATATGCTTTTAAATGATTATTCATGTTTTAATATGGAAATTATTCATAAATCACTTTGCCCTTCCTGTAATATTTATTTTCATAGATATTACAATAAAGAAAGAGCTGTTCAACACTTATGTACTTTTTTATAAGAACAATTGTGTACCTTCATTTCAATTGTATCATAAAAGCTACAGAAGAGTTTTTTTCTGTACCATATAAAGTATACCATACAGGTACCTTAAGGAACATTATTTGTACCACCATGTGTGCACTACTTGGGTCAAATGGTGATTACACCAGATACTGATTGATTTTTAGACCCTGCCTCAGACACCCCTCCCTGGCCATTCTTAAAATGTTTCATGTCTACACGGCAACATTTTCAAAACAATCAGCTTTTACTTTATCCATGAAATGGGCAAATTACTTTATTACATATGCCAGGCATAATTTGGCGCTGTCATCATTGGTAAACAGTAATTGTAAGGAAAGGTGAAGTGCTATTGGCAGCTTGTGCTTGTGTCTACAATTTGTGTAAGTTTGTTTATAGTGCGAAGTGATTCCAATTTGCAGATAAGTTGTTTTTTTTGTTTGTTTTTTTTGCATGATTGTTTGCACTTAGGGGGGCGGCACGGTGGCTAAGTGGTTAGCACTGTCACCTCACAGCAAGAGGGTCACTGGTTCGAGTCCCGGCTGGGCCAGTTGGCATTTCTGTGTGGAGTTTGCATGTTTTTCCCGTGTTGGCTTGGGTTTCCTCCGGGTGCTCCTGTTTCCCCACAGTCCAAAGATATGCGCTATAGGTGAATTGGATGAACTAAATTGGCCGTAGTGTATGAGTGTGTATGTGTGAATGTGAGAGTAAGGGTGTTTCACATTACGGGGTTTTAGCTAGAAGGGCATCCACTGTGTAAAACATATGCTGGAATAGTTTGCGATTCAATCTGCTATGGCGACCTCTTAAATAGAGACTGAGCTGAAGGAAAATTAATGTTTGCACTTACCATTAAACTACACTCCCCTAAACACATATGCAAGGACATTACATCATTATTTTCAATAACTCTCACTTTAGGGTGTTTACATAAACACAACAACACTGGCATATTGAACAGATTCAAAACAGATTTATGTGTTTTCATTAAAAAATAAAAAATAAAGCTGTTGTCATGTTATCAGTCAGGTAAAATGCTTAAAAGGTTTCCTGTTTTTGACTAAAAAACATCCTGTAAACAGCCCCTCAGTGATATAAATTTAATCATGGTGTCAACTTTAAAGTCTGCATGAACAGGAAGCTGCGACTGTTTTATTTTTTCAAAGAAGAAGAAAAGATTTAGAACAGTTATTACAACCGACATACTCCTCGTCCTCACCATTTGTGTTTGTTGTCAAAAGTAATGATTGGAGGGGCGTGGTTAAGTATGTTAGCCACGCCCAATATCTAAGATATCCATAGGCCCTGGTGTTCCTTCCACACTACCCCAGAGTTTTCGAGACCTGAAAACGGAGCGTTTTGGAAATACTGAGGAGGCTGTTTTCATTTTAAATGCTGCTGCTCTGTGTTAGTGTGGATAGGGGAAATCGAAGACATCTGAAAACGAAGGCGGGGCTGCAGACATTCGTCTATCTGATTGGGGCTTTTTCCTCAATTTTAAGTGCACAAAGTTCAGTCTTGCATCTTTTCCTTAAGTTCAGACTACGCAAGTTTGACATGGAAAACAAACTAAATCTTCAAAGGGAACAGTGTAACGTCATTCACATCACCCTGGCTATGTTGTTTCACTATCTTAGCGATAAAATGAAAACATGATATGAGAACTGCCTATTTTCTTTTTTATATTAACTTAATAGACATCAAAAATGTTGAGGAGTCCTGTAGCTGCATATTTATATGACCGTTATCTTTACTGTATGTATATTTAGAACAAAACAATGCCTATAACGTAACTGCCTTTTATTCTCATAGAAAATACAAAACATACCCACTCTTTTGCTGAAAATCAGTTTTAATAATCAATAATAGCCATTATAAAAGTGTAACGCACAATAAGTTTATACAATATAGGAAATAAAGGCAAGCGATCAATCAAAATGCAGAATCAGTGTACATGATTACATAAATTAATATACTAACTTACCATTTCGCTCAGCCAAAACACGTTACCAGAGAACAAGTAATAGATTCAGTCTTTAGATAGAGACAAACTGAATTTAATATCCTGTTACAACTATTGTGAGATGAGATCCAGTGGTATATCCTTGATGAACTGTCCGGAATGCGCTGCTCTCATCTGGGGAGGTGTGCTCAAAGCTCCCGCTGACTGCCTGGAGCTCAGACGTGCGCATACGCTGCTGCGCATGCCAGAATGTGAGTTTTGCGTTTTAGGCGGTGTAGTTTGGATGGAGATCTTTTCAGAAATGCTAGGTAAAACTCCATGTGTGTACATGGATCATTTTCATTGTAAAATGCAGTTTTAAAACTAAAACATATTAGTGTAAACCAGGCCATAATCTGAAAATTTTTTGATTACAAGGGCAATTTTATTTTTCTTAATGACATGCACAGATGAATTGTTCAGCATAAAACTAGCAATGTGAGCTAACAAAATCATATGGTTAGTTTTGATTTTATTTGTACTTTAATGTATCAGTTTTGGGTCTTTGTCTTTTCATAAACAGATCTCTCTCAGGTCTCAACAACAACTACAGGAGCGCTTAAAAAATGGACGTTGCTCACAAAGCCATAAGCTGGCATTATGCAAATGACCTAAGTAGGTTTGCACAGGAAGAAAGAGTGAAATTACTGACAACTCATTTCAGGCCGTTAGCATTCAGTTCCTTTATTTGTGGGAAAATAACTTCAATTATGACGCACTTTGATCATTGAAACTTTGCAGACCTTTTCAAATATTACACACTACATGAAAGGTAATATCCAAAAGCGCATAATGGAGCACTCTAACACCCACGGAGCACTTTTTTAAATGAGTATTTTAAAAGATCTAGTGAGTTTTCCAGCGTTGACAGGTGTGAAATTTATATCCCGACTTGGTTGCAGATCAAACAGCTGAACTCCGGTCCACCCAGAGACCTTTAAAAATCAGTTTGTGAAATAAACCTCCAGCACTCTGGGATCAGCGGGATTTTGGTTTACGCCAGCATCCTTTAGCGGGACTGATGAAGTACCAGTCGCTCCAGTAAGTCATCCGCTAACAGGATAGAGATCAAACCCGTGATGCATTTGAGATTCCCGGAAGTTCTAGCTGAACCCCGGGCTCCCATTGCTCTTGGCTGCAGGATGACAGACCTGGTACTTCATCAAATCTATATTCTCCCTCCTGGAGCAGATAGAGAGTTGCTGAGGTGTTTAACACAGTGAGAGAGCGAGTCTATCAGCGCTGAAATATCTCACAAACTCTGATGTATCTGCTGAAAACTTCTGAGGTCTTCTTCATAGCTCTCGCCGCTTCGCATGGCTGAGCAATGATGTTGAAAGACTTTCATCTTATGGTGCGGTTCAGAGAAGAGATGCTGCGTTTCTCCATCTGACAGTAAATTTGATTCATCTTTATGTTTATTGGATGTATGAGCATTCTAGTTAGTGGAATACTTGTGTAAAAACTACTTTATTTTATACAGTATAGTTCATGTTTTACATGTATACCTACACAAAAAAGAAAAAGCATTTATCAGTTGGAGTTGTTTACTTTTTGTTTACTAATTTTTAACGAATGGCATTATAATTTAGCCAAATATGCTTTTTGCTAGTTTATATAAAGTAACATTGTTGAAGTTTATTTTGTAATATTAGGCTCCAAGTTCATTTTGATGGTTTACTTTTGCAGATTTAGGCCATGCTTTCAAGTAAATGAATTGACACTGGACAACAGAGTTGAGGATCCATGTGTAGTTTATTAAACAGAGAATGGTCAGGCAGGCAATGGTCAAAACAGGGGCAAACAGAAGCATACAGGTAATCCAAAATGCTAGTGATGGCTGACGTGAAACTGACGTTTCGACACAGTGTCGAGATCCCGAAGTGCAAGTGTTTTGAAACACTGCATCAAAGCATCATCAAAAACACCCAGGTCATGTGACTAAGGTGATTCAAATCATCAGGGGTTTGTTCTTCGTACGTGAATTACTCAATTAGCTGGATTTGGTTATTGACGGTTTGACATGATCCAGTATTGTTTCGTTCTTTGAAACTCATCCGAGAGTTGTTGTCATAGCAACAGTTCTGGTAGCTCAAACCTGCTAGGGACCAGGCTCATTTCATATATACAGGACTATACGGGTCAGCTCAAGCAAAGATAATACTGAAAGCATGTACCGAATTCTGATATTTTCTTACAGTAGTAGTTATATAAACTTGTAAAATCAGTAAATATAATTTTTTTAACTATTTATATATATATATATATATATATATATATATATATATATATATATATATATATAAATAAATATATATATATATAAATATATATATATATATATATATATATATATATATATATATATATATATATATATATATATATATATATATATATATATTTATACAGTTTAGAAATACTCATATATATATATATATATATATATATATATATATATATATATATATATATATATATATATATATATATATATATATATATTTATTTATATATATATTTATTTATATATATATATATATATATATATATATATATATATATATATATATATATATATATATATATATATATATATATATATATATATATATATATATATACAGTTTAGAAATACTCAGAGCAGCCCGTCTGGCACTAACAACCATGACACATTCAAAGTCACCTAAATCAGCTTTCTTCCTCATTCTTATTCTATTCAATTCAATTCACCTTTATTTGTATAGCGCTTATACAATGTAGATTGTGTCAAAGCACAAGTCTTATGCTCTGTTTGAACTGCAGCAGATCATCTTGACCATGTCTACATGCCTAAATGAATTGAGTTGCTGCCATGTGATTGACTGATTAGAAATTTGGGTTACCAAGCAGTCGGACAGGTGTACCTAATAAATAAAGTGGCTGGTGAGTGAGTATATTTTGCGGTCTCTAGAAATGTACATAGGGGTACGTATCTATAATGAGTCTGGGTTGGTATCTGTATTACACAGTTTACAGAGAGGGAGCTATAGAAAATAAATGTGACTGGATATCTGGAACAGCGATGGGAAAAAAGGTCGCATACAGATTTTTTAAAGCAGTAAAGCAGTCATATGAGTAACCTGCTACAACTGGGTGTGCATAAATTATTTCATTACATTCATTCGTTTTGGCAAAATACTGTCATCATGCGCTCAAAGCTTAAAGGTCAATTGCACAGCTGTCTCAGACATATGTTTGTCACACCAAATATCCAATCAGCGAACATATGCTTATGCAGCATCAAACATGTTTGCTCAGGATGCACAGCTGTAATGAAACCACTAATTGAAGAGCTGGGTTTTGCAAAGGTGAATCAAGTTTTTACAATGCTCTGCTAATATTTTCTGCTTACTGAATTAATTCCGGTTTAGTTGTTTAATTCAAAACCATCTGGAATCTGCCGTTTGGTTTGCAATATAGTTGGTCGCAATTATTTCCTTGTTTGAGTTTCTTTGATACATCATTTATAAGTTTGGGGAGATTTTAGCCAACTTAAAAGTTCTTTGTAATGTGCAATTTAGTATTACTGTTGTAGTGCAATGATGAAAGAGTGTTCTAATATTTACATGAAAGGATGCAGTTATTAAGGAAGCCGAATGCATCATGGAAAGAGTGTTTTATAATTTTAATTGCTCTTTTGAAATGGAACAGTTTGATGTACTTTGTAAACAATCTAACTTTCCAACTCAAACCTCCCTCCCGTTGGTATTCATCGCTGCTATGGCTTAACTTTATCCATCAAAAGGAGGTTGAAATACTGCAATTGTGTTAGAAACTTTGACTAACATTTTAACTGGAGCCTTGAGGAAAACATGAATTGATTTAAAGGAATTATATGGCCATTTTAAAAGCTCTCTTACTCTTTCAAAATGACTTGAACAGTTGTGTGAATAGACTCCCTAGAGTATTCAATGGATAAATGGTATCTGTAGCTAACCTGAGGCCATGAAGAACATCGATAGTTTTGAGTGCTGGCCTTATGAACTTTCAGCAGTGCAAACACGTCTGTCGGTTGATCAGAGATTGCCAATATTTGCAGTCTTATGTATCTTGTGTACAACTATTGAAACATTAAGGGGGGATGTTTAGTTTTTTCTTAAGGCAATGATTCTGACAGGGTCATCACTTGAGCAGAATATACAGTGGAGATCAACACTATTATTTATTCAGAAATAATACAGTCTTTATTTTTTGGGAAACGCTGTGATCATATTAGAGCACAGCAATGACTGTATCATACAGAAAGATTGCTTTCCAGAGTTTGATGACAAACAGAATGTTTCCCATGGGCAGGGGTGATTCTAGGATTTGTTTTTGTTTTAATGGGGTGGCACAGGAAAGATATTAACGTATTGCAAAATTCTTAAGCCTATAATTAAAATTCATTACTTAAAATGAGCAAAGAAGTGGTTCGTGGCTTGCAAAATTGGGCTTCTCCTGTATTTTACCTGTGAAATTGGCAGTGCTGTAATCCAATGGCGTTAAGTGTTGTGAAACTGACTGCACAGTAATCCAATGGTGTTGTACCGCAAATATATTGTTAATGAGACAGTGGCTGTTTCTCAGTTCCAAGAACGCAGAGAACGGACTTGTGTTCTCTCATGGACTCGGTTCAAGACCGGTCTTGCCAGGTCACCTCGGAAGAATGAACTCGGGAGACCGCGAGAACAGAGAACGCGTCCTGTGAGAAACGTTCTTCCCTGGTTCTTCCTAATGGTCACATGACCTTCATGTGTTTCTAATGGATAATTATTTAATTATTATTTAATTATTCATACATTTATTGTTTTCATTTATTTATTGTTTTTTCCCTTTTCAATATATATACTTTGCAAAAAGACTTTATAAATGTACGTTGCACAAAACAAATAAAACTAATTTTAATGTGAATTTCAGCAAATAAACACCCTTAGATTTTCATGGTAATGTTTACTTTCACCGTTTCATTTTGGGAAACTCTTGAGATAAATAAGTTATATCTCTGAACTTTAATAATAAATCTATATAAGGTGCTGCACTTCCAATCTCCTTTATTCAGCCACAATGACTTCTGGGACTGCTCAAGCGAGTTTTGCACTGAAGTCTGCATCGATGCATCCTCGATATCAAGAACGCATCTGGGAACTTTCACGCATCCTCTGTTCTTGCGTTTGGCAGTTGATGATAATGTTACATGAGAACACAAGGACACAAGAATGCTGAGGAACACATATTGAGAAACAGCCAGTGAGTAGGGTTCAACTTCAAGTGGATATTGTATTTTAGGAGATAGTAAATGAACCTGAATTGCTTACACACCACATATATACTCTGATCAGTCTGCAATGCTGAGGGGCAAAAGAGGGGCCAAGCTTATTTTTGAGGGGGGACGGTGCCACTGCACGTCTTGAACAGCTCAAATAAGTTAAACATTGTCTGTCCACACAACATGCTCCTCAGCAAAGGTTAGTTTAGAGCAGGAGTGCCCAAACTTTTTTATATAACAGGCCAAAAAATATCATTATGAGTCACGAGCTGAATGTTAATATACCAAACTATATTACATTAAAGTTACCATGGGTAACTCATTTATTTAATAAAATCTAACTCATTCCTGCACCATTATGATAAATTTATAAAAATATATAATTGACTGTTTTTCTTTTCTTATAATGGCTTAACTTGAAGTGTTGGAAAAATCCGTTTGGAAAATATATATATATATATATTTTTTTTTAAGGTACTTTATGATATGTTGCCATATCGCAACAACGTCCAACAGTGGATCTAACTTAGAAATGTCTAATTTAGAGCTTTCATTATAATGAATAATTTTGTTGTTTGAAATGATTTAATTGGTGTTGCAGTATTATAAGCTTTAACACAGAACTTATAAATGACACCTTATACATGCTTTCCAACAACTCGTATTCCAACAGCTTTCATTTATCACATTCTTTTTTGCTGAAAATTATTGCAAACAAACATAATACTCTGTTATCATGTATCCAACATACATTAGGTATAAATATTTTATCCAGTAAATATTATAACAAACAAATAACAAGTCTAATATATCCAGATGCATCTGAATAATGTAGCTACTAGCTAACAATGTTTATATATTATACTATATACTATACTACACCTGTCTTATATACCTCTGAGCTAACTTACCTGAACTGTCTCTATCAAATGTCCAGTCTACATCATTCTCATGGTCACTAAAACCCATCTCATCCACACTTTCATTTGCAGCAAGTGCCAGTTCTGTCCTTTACTTCTTTCACTCACCATAGAACATGGTGGCGCTCGCTAATACACTGGTCTCTGTATTCATACTTAATCAAAAGTAGTATTGCCATTAAAATTTGGTTTTATCCATGACCTTGCTAGTGTAACGGAGGCCAGCTAGTAAGTGCTGTGCAGGTAAACCTCACTCCTCTGACCTCTAAAGGTGCTCTAGCGACAGACGCTAGAGGCCATGATCTTTAGCCTCCTTGTTTGAGCAACCGACTCCCATGCGGAAGATCGCCGGTTCGATCCCGGCTCGGAGCGGGTTGGGTGGAGTAGGACCGGTACGGTTACATTGGTGCCGTGACCCAGATGGGAGTGAGGTTTAGGGTGTGAGTGTAACGGAGACCAGCTAGTAAGTGTTGTGCAGGTAAACCTCACTCCTCTGACCTCTAAAGGTGCTCTAGCGACAGATGCTAAAGGCCATGATCTTTAGCCTCCTTGTTTAAGCAACCGACTCCCATGCGGAAGTTCCGGTTCAATACCAGCTCGGAGCGTGTTGGGTGGCGTAGGACCAGTGGGGTTACACTAGCTAGCTAACCCATTTCAATATTGCATGTTCAACTATTGCAGTGTTGCCATTTGGCAACACATACATTTGATTGATTTACAAAAAACTAATTTGATAAAAACTTTTTTGAGTTGTGAATATGTCATCATAACTTACTGGAGGGGAGGTTTCAGATTTTTTTGTGGAACTGACATAATTTTGTCCTTGACGTTTACATTTGCACTTAGCAATTACTCACAATAAACACCAGTCTGTCAGAAATTGAAAACACTGCACGTCATGTATCTTAACCAAAGCACATCATTGGCTACACTAAGGTCTTCTCTTTTCAACAAAAAAAATAGAAAAAAAAAATAGAACGTTGGTCTTAAAGAAACAGTGGCAGGGAAATTAATATGAATATCATGTTGCCATATGGCAACATCATGTGATAGAGGGTTTAAAAAAAACAAAAAAAACCATTTAAATCGTATTAACTATTGCAGTATAACCTTTCAGATTATAACTTACTGCAATAAAAACATAACTGTGAACAGTGTAGTTCAATGTTGAATACTAGTCAAGCAGAATCTGCCTTTACCTTGATTTACTGATTTTCTGCATTGTCCTCTATCCATAAGGTGACAGTATGCACATTTAAACTAAATCTGATTCATTTACAATATTTAATTGAAACAATTCATTTCAGTTAGCTTTTAGCAATAAAACAAATAAACAAAACAGTACATTAGATTTGAAATTACATTACATTACATTACATCTCTTCTCAGATGGTATGGCTGGCCAAATCAAAGGTTACCATGGGCCAACTTTGGTCCGTGAGCTGTTGTTTGTGCATCTCTGGTCTAGAGGTTTGATTCTTTCTGCTGATGAAGTTTTAGTAACTGCATGGTCAAACTTTGACCTGAGTCCACATTCAAAGTCAAGACACTGTATGTGGAGATGCAGGTTTTTATCTTGGTTTATTACAGGTTCAGAGTTGAACTGACTGACCATTGAGATTTTCTGCATTTATCTTTTTTTATTAGACTTGAATGACTTGTTGATGTTGTAAAGATGCAAACTTAAAATAAATCACAGATTTTGATCAAACCAACTTCTTTTTCTATGGCTGAAAGAGTTCCTTTGGCCTTCATTAACCTGCACAGCAAGTGACAGCACCATAGGCTTAATAATAAACTCAGTTGAGGGTTATCCATCCATACAAACGTTTCTATATCATACACTTCTAGGTTTCAGGAAAAAAAAGTGTGTAAATTTGACCAGTTGTGGTCTGGGTATCTGGTGTCTGCATTGCAAGTCCCATTAAAGCACTTTTCTATGTTATTCGCCAATGTCACTTGACAACGATGGCTGTTGGATTAGACAGTGAACTGTGACGGTGGCAAAGAATATCAGCATTATGATTGGCGAAGAGTCTTTTATTTTACATTTATTCATTAGGATATATCCCTTGATATGTAATGTACATAAATATCTCATTTTCAAAGGGGTCCCACAATTAATTGCAACCACATAATAATAACACAAGAAGATAAAAACTACACATAAATTACATAACATCCATGAAACAACAACAAAACATAAACATTAACAAAAGGGAAGTCTTTAGTGCTCCCATTATGTTTCTACAGCTTTCAACCTTTCTCTCCTTCATACTACCATGATAATGACTTTTGAATGCTTTAGCTCAGCCATGAATATTATTTCATGAGCACCATTGGATGAAATGAAGACAACAACTCCCATGATTCCACACTCAGTCACAACATCATCTAATTACACCTTCGTTTGATGTGAATATGTGCCCTCTTGCAGCAGGAATTGTGATACTGTCCCTTTAAATGGGGTTTGTCAGATACATAAGGCAACTCTCACCTGAAATCTGAAAGTGCACTCAAATTTTGTCAAACTTTGATCTTTTTTTTTTGGCCTATTTTAAGCTTTGGTTCAGAGTACATGTAACTCATGAAATATGCTTTTAAAAAAACGTATCTTTGACTCCTGTTAGAATAACTTCAAAATGGATAGTAACAATTTAGGTAAATTTAATCAATTTAAATTCACTAATGTGTTTGCCAGACCTTTTGTTTTCTTACAAAAAAACAATGAGATCAGAAAATTCTCATTAACTACGAAGAGAAATGCTTGATTTTGATGTCCATATGTGTTTGTGTGGCGCTCTGGTGCTGAGCTTGAAAATGTCACACAGAGAACACTTTGTGAACTTTGCCTCATTTCCCAAGTTAATTAAACAAATTGCAAGCTACCTCCGGCTTGCTATTCTTTCATCCACAAAAGCAGCGACAGACAATATGCTGAGATCAAACCCATTGTTTCCATGGAGTCCTCATTTTGTGTCATTTACAGAGACATCATAATCACAGAGGAGCCAATCAGAATTCGCCTCATCGGTCTCATGCTGGACATGAATTTCAGCCAGTACACTCTGATGTGTTCCACAATTTCCAACATCAATTTAGAAAGCCATGGTAAAATATTTGCATGTTTAATCTAGTTTTTATTAATGAGTTGAATGAGCAGTGTGTGGTGAATCTTATGAAAACACGTCCAGGCTATATTTAACCCAAAAATCAACCTAAATATATTGGAATGGAAATGAAGCCTTTTTTTAGGCTTATTGCATTTTGATATGTAGTTTTATTATCAACAAAACATAATTTTTCATCACTGTAGTACTTTTTTATTTAAATAAATAACCATTTTGGTCACAATTTGCTATAGGGTTTCATTAGTTAATGTATTTACTTACATGAACTAAGTATGAACAATACTTGCACAGCATATATTAATCATAGTTTAACATTTACTAATGCATAATTAGCATGCTTGTTAGCTTTAGTTAATGCACCGTGAGTTAACATGAACAATGAACCACTGTATTTTTATTAACTAATATGAACAAATACTGTAATAAATGTACTGTTCATTGTTTGTTTGTGTTAGTAAATGCATTAACCAACATTAACTAATACAACCTTACTGTAAAGTGTTAACTAAAATTCAAATGTAGCACTATTTGTTCTCCAAAACACATAGAGGCTTAAAAAAATAATACTTCTTGAGTTACAGACATGTAAAGTTGGTATACAATGTCACAGATACTGATTAGTTTAAGGGCACCTATGATGAAAATCATATTTTTGGGAGCTGTTTGGACAGAACTGTGTGTAGGAATAGTCTATCCACAGCCATATTGGGGTGATATAAAGACAATAAGCCTCTTTTTTAAGTTCTTAATGTTAAAATAAGATCCAAATCCCTCCCATTTTGAGGCCCACCACAATGTGATGTAGGAGTGCAGTTTCCACACCCACCAAATTGATTGACAGTCACGTATTAACATGTCTTCGTAGTAATGCGTATAATCATATTAACAAGACAGGGCATGAGCAAAGCAACTGGGATTCAAAGATCTGTTCGGCTCTCTGTGATCATCAATCATCATCAAATGTGATCAAGAATGAGTTTTACAAGTTTAAAAAGTTTTAAAAAGTTTAAAAGTGCATGTGTTAAATGAATTACAGCGATTTTACCATCTTTATCAGCATAGCTGCATGTCAGTACGATTATAAAATAAGACGCTTCAATCCCAGTTTGTGGACGTTAAATGAGGTTTAATTTGTACAGTAACATAACTGATATCAATACAGAAGTGGATATTAACGTGTATCCTGTCACATTTGCTGAGCAAAAACAGTGCAAAGTTAAACATGCACGCTGTGTGTGTTTGTTCGTTGTGTTCAACTCATCGTTGCAGAAACTCCACAACAAATACATCAAATAATCAATGGGAAAGTTCTTACTGTAGTATTTCTCACAAACGTTACGTGAGATCTGCTTCATTCATGTCTGTCACTGTGCTGTTCATCTGACGCTGCCGAGGCGGAGATTGAGGCACACTTTGACAGGTACGTGTGAACAGTGGGCAGGAAGAACTAGCATTAAAGGCACAGGCAACAAAAACAGCTACAAGATGCTCAGAGCTGTAAGTTACACACTTCTGAAAGGCATAATAAATAATCTGATGGGTGTTTTGAGTTGAAACTTTACGGACACAAAAGACTTATCTTAAATCTTTAAAAAGGGGTAAAATAGGTCCCCTTTAACATATATTTTATTAATAGACCAATCAATCTCTGTAAAATAAAGTGATCATGCTGCCATCTTTTTGAAGTTGTTTTAATTCCCTCTAATTTGACTCCAAATCTCAGGTGAATGTTATTTTGACTATAAAAAAGGAATTTATCTGTAAATGTCTGATGTAAAAAAAAACTCTACAATGGGGAACTTTCTGAAATCTGGTTGACAGAATGATCAAAATACATAAGAGATTTGAATTAAAATATTTACATAATTTTAAATTAACCTAATATATAAACAGTTGACTATATATACACACACAGTATAATTTACAACAAAATGATTAGCCCTTATTTTTTTATTTAATTATTTTAAATTTATTTCTCAAATGTTTTCTCAAATGGTTTAACAGTGAAAGGAATTTTTCACAGTATTTGCTATAATATTTTTTATATTTTTATATATATTATAATTAATTTTTTTACATGTTTGTTTCATTTCAGCCAGAATGAAAGCAGCTTTTAATTTTTTTTAAACTATTTTTAGGTCAATATTATTAGCTCCTTCAAGCAAAATATTTTTTTCGATTGTTAACAGATCAAACATCATTATATAATGACTTACCTAATTACTCTAACTTGCCTAATTACGCATAGATAAGCCTTTAAATAGCATTTTAAGCTGAATACTAGTATCTTGAAAATATCTAGTAAAATATTATTTACTGTCATTATGGCAAAAGAAATCAGTTATTCGAAATGAGTTATTAAAACTAGCACGTTTGGACGTGCTGAAAAAATATATATTTTTCCATTAAACAGAAACTTACAGGAGGGCTAGTAATTCTGAAAGGCTAATAATTCTGACTTTAACTGTATATTTTTCCATATAATTATGTTATTGGCCATAAAAATGTCAGAACCTTTTGATTATGCAAGATAATGTATGCAAGTATGTTCCTTTCATTAAGTTTCTTTCATGAATTCATTCACCCACACACAATAAACACATCACATGCCTAATTAATGTGCATATACCTGTTTAATGCATGCATAATGTGTATGGAGTGTGTATGTTTATGGCATGTAAATGCAACAAAAGCAGTATCTTATTTGCATAACTGGTCTGTGCATTCATATTCAAGTGCATCTCAAAGCATTTGAACATACATAATCGACCATCTTCTCATTCTTCAGAAAATATATTAACAAAATTAAAAACATGAGCTTGGGATGTTTCTGAAATTTAGTAGATTTTACATAAAGAATGATCTATTATTTTATTTTAAATATTTATAAATGTTATAATTAAATTAATACATAATTTATTCTTCCTCTGAGTTCAAAAAAATTATAAAAATTCAACATATTTATATCTGTTAAATATATGCAAAAACTACGCCAAATCAGAAAAATTTACAGTGACCGTATGTGAAATGCAAATAAAAAAGTAGTGATTTCCAAAATTTCTTTGACTTGTATTTCATTGCAGACAATATGAACACATCTAGATATGAAATATTTCATATATACAATATAATATATATAAAAAAGGTTATGCTATTTGTAATGTAAAGGGACCCTGACAAAGGCGTGCAGAATCCAGAGTCGTGGTCAGTAAACAGGTGGATGAATAAACAGTAAACAGGTGGATGAATCATTCTTTTTAATTGGATCATCTTAGTGAACTGATTGAACTAATTCACCAAATTGAACTGAATCATTTGAAATGATTTGCGTCTTCAGTAATGTTAAACACTTATCCACAAACAACTTACTTTTTACATACCCCATCTCACGGAAAATAAACCAGATAAAGTCACAATTATTAGCCCCCTTTTGAAATTATTTTTCTTTTTTAATTATTTCCCAAATGATGTTTAACAGAGCAAGAAAATTTTCACAGTATGGCTTTTATTAGCCTTTAATTTTTTAAGAACCATTTTAAGGTTTAAATTATTAGCCACTTTAAGCTATATATAATTTTTTAAAAATATATATATTTTCGATAGTCTACAGAATAAATCATTGTTGTACAATAACTTGCCTAATTACCCTAACCTGCCTAATTAACCTAGTTAAGCCTTTAAATGTCACTTTAAGCTGTATAGAAGTGTCTTGAAAAACGAATAAATCAGTTGAAAAATAAATCAGTTATTAGAAATGAGTTATTAAAACTATTATGTTTAGAAATGTTATACTGAGTTATTCAGTTATTAGAACAGTACAATGAGATCAGATTTGAGAAGTGGTGAACCGATAATACTGCGCATGCGTGAGTCAGTGAACTGAACACAAACAGTACATGATGGCCTACTGTGACTGAACTAAATTTGAACAACTGCAGCGCTGGTAAACCGAGGTCTTAAATGAGAGGATCTGGCCAAACGTAAGTTTATTTCATAACAGAAAGTCGTAATGGAATTTAAATAAGTGAATCAGGCTTTAGTTGGGTTGCGAAACATAATTGTAAAAAACTTTTCAGATCATGGTGATGTTTTAATTGACTGAAATTATGATTTCTGACTACATAGTTTTGATATGTTAAGTCCAAACTCAGGAAGATTGTCACAAAAGATCCAGTTCTCGTTAAAGATCCGAACATCCAACACAATCTCATGGCAATTCGTAACTTTTTGATTTAGTGGCTAATTCGTATGAATTCGTACGATCTAATTCGTACATTTTCGTACGATTTGCTCATCCCCCAATGACGGTTGGGTTTAGGGGTGGGGTTAGGTGTCACGCCTCCTTTTTAAAATCGTACAATTTCGTATGACTGAACTCGTACGAATTCATACGAATTAGCCACTAAACTGACAAAACGTAAAATACTTACGTTTTCTCGTGAGATCAGGCTGGAACATCCAATGTTTATCTATTCTCAGAAGCATCCTTACACATATTGTACTTAGGGCTGCTATCTTGTAAGCTGTTGTATTTGAATTTGAGGATAGGTAAATGGTAGTGTTCTTGTGTCAAAAAAATGTAGCCCATCTTTGCTTTGCTTTGCTAGATGGTTTTGAATCTTGCACCTAACAAATATCCTTATTTACAAACAACAAAGCTAATACTGAAACTAATAAAATCTCAACTAAAACTAAGCTTTTTCAAAATATAAAAACTAATAAAAACTAGTAAATCTCACTCTAAAAATTAATTAAAATGAACTGAATTTGAAAACAAATGTCAAAACGGAATAAAAACTAAAACTAATGAAAAATCCCAAACTATTATAACCATGAGGCATGCTAATACATTTTCTGGATTAATTATATACGACACATTGCACGTTTACCCTATATAATATTTTAATCAATATATTTTGATCTTACAATTAACCTAATATCATTTATTCTTCCTGAGAGTTAAAAAAGCAAACGTTAATACCCTTCTCTGTTGTAAATAAAGCAATAGCAGTATCTTGTTGCATAATTGCTTGGTGTATTGTGAAGTGTATTGCAGTGCACAAATCTAAGGTTGCTCTGGGAACAAGATATTTACTCAGAAAGTTTATATGCTTGACATTTAATTTTATTTTCCCCACTGTTACCAATCTTCAGAAGAAATAATAACAAAATCCAAAAATTAAGCTGGGGAAGTTTCTGAAATGTGGATACAGAATGACCCAAATATTTGTGATATTTCAGTTCAAGTATTTAGACATTTTATAATTCATCTAAAACATCATTTATTTTTCCTCAGAGTTCAAAAATAAATAAATTATGCAAAATACAACTTCTTATTTATTTCTCTTTCAATTTATGCAAAATATATTCCTTGCATGAAGTTTCGTCATATTCACCCGCACACCAGGACAACACCACACATCCCTTTTAATGTGCATATTCATGCTTATTAATGTGTATGGTATCAGCTAAGCCATGCTAATCCACTTTCTGGATTGTAAATACAACACTGCATAAATACTGTATGTGTTTAATATTTCATAATTAACCTTACAGCATTTATTTATCCTCAGAGTTGGAAAAAAGTAAATACTCCTTCTCGATTGTAAACAACAATAGCAATGTCTGTTTGCATAATTGCTCTGTATCTCAAAGCATGCGCTAATCCAAGGTTGCTCTGTAAACAAAAGCAGTGTATTACTCAGTAAATATATATGCATGATATTAAATAATTTACCCTTTTTTATATAACCAAACCAAAACAAATTGAGCTTTGGGGAGGTTTCAGAAATTTGGTTGTTTGTATACAGAATGACTCAAATGTTTCTAATATTTTATTTACAGTATTTAGACATTTTAATCTACTGTATCATTTATTTCCCTCAAAGTAAAAAAAAAAACTTGCAAAATGCAGCTTATTTAGCTTCCTTTAAATTTATGCAAAAATATATATTGCATGAAGTTTCGTCATATTCACCTGCGCACCAGGACAACACCACACATCCCAATTAATGTGTATAGTATTGGCTAAGCCATGCTAATACGCCTTCTGGATTGCAAATGCAACACACCGCACGCACACACACACATATATAAGATAAGATAAATAAATTCATTCATTCATTTTCTTTTCGATTTAGTTCCTTTATTAATCTGGGGTCGCCACAGCGAAATAAACTTATCCAGCACATGTTTTACGCAGTGGATGCCCTTCCAGCTGCAACCCATCTCTGGGAAACATCCATACACACTTATTCACTATTTGTTATTAATGCTAGAGCATAGCTTAGCATTACCACATGGTATATTATACTGCAATTGACTCCTTTTTGCATTCTGCTAATTAGAATTTCACTGTAATGACAATAACATTTAAATTGTAACTTATATAAATTACTAATATAATTTGTATATCAGAAAAAGTACATAGTGTATTATACAGTATCATGCATGTATCGTTAGGTTTTATTTTCGTTTATATTTTTTCATCTTATTTTATTCTTAAAATCATGTGTTTATTATTAGACTGCTGTCACACACTGCTGAGGTTTCTCAGTCCCACCGTTGCAAATCCTTCTTTCGAAGTATTTTGAATGTACAATTGCTTTATTTAAATAAAATAACGTCCAAGACAAAGCTATTTAGTTTCTTATGAGTATATTTACACTAGCAGTGGAATTTACTACGATGCGACGGGCGCCACCTGAAGTCTTGCCTACGGCGCCAAATTGGTTAGAGACGGGCCTGAGATTACTGTTGTGTTTGTGATAAGGAAAAATGCTAAACACATGCGGGCATTTCTTCTTTCTTTCTTATTACGCGAGTAGCCCGCAGTAACGGAAACAGGAGACTCATGAGAAACAAACAGATGGCCAATCAAAAAGTAACTCAAGGTTATACAAAGACTGCCAACACAAAATACACACATTCCTGATATGTGAGTCCCATCTTACACTTAATACACTACAATTACAATGGTAAAAATACAGCACTACAACATACTAAAGAGAGAGATCGACTTAGAATGTCACTCACCTGTTTAATTGTGATTTGATCAGCTGTTGTTTGAAAATACGCCAATCTTTTCTCCCCTAGGGCTTATTATGCGGTGTCTGTTGCCATCTTGTGGACTTTTTTATTTACATGGCAGACTTTGTAAGTGGAAAAACTGAACGCTTTACTAGTGAGAAAACAGTTAAACAGACTATCTGCAGCGCGAGTATAAAGAATGAGCCTCCTTTACTATTACTCTTTACATACCTTCTTTACTTTAGTGGATAATGAAACGGTGTTGTACGCACTCCACTGAAGACATCCCATCTCTCACTCAATACACTATACTTACTATGGTATAAATACAGCACCGCAACATACAAAAGAGAGAGATCCACTTAGAATGTCAGTCACCTATTTAATTGTGATTTGATCAGCTCTAGTTGGAAAATACCCCAATCTTTTCTCTTTAAGGGCTTATTATGCTGTCTCTGTCGCCATCTTGTGGTTGACAACATCAATCGTCTTTTCTCTGCTCAGGATGTGGATGTATCTCGGAAATTAAATATTTAAAATAGGCACTATCCTTATAAATAAACTGCATAGCTGCAATCTAAACAACAACATTCTCACCTAAAAAGCCTCAAAAGTACATTATGTTGTCCAACAGCTGCAATATTTGTCAAATTGTAGTCCTCTGCTTGCCACTTGAGTAATATACAGTCAGTCAGATTTGAAAACCAGACAGAACTGTTGTATGTATATATAAATATATAATTATTTATTATAAAATGTAATTAATATTTGCTTTGTGAGCAAAAAATATTCAGTTATTTACCGAATATTGACATGACATTGTATATTTTACCAGTTTATTATTATTTTACCAATCTTTAGGGGACATTTTTGAAGTGTTGTCGGTTTGATACCCAATGACCCAAGTTTTTATAATATTTTAATTAAAATATTTAGACTTTTTTTTTATAATTAACCTAATATATCATTTATTTTTCCTTGAGTCAAATAATACCCCTTTGCAAAACACAACTTCATTATTTCTCTTAATTTTATGCAAATATATTTCCTGCATGAAGTTTTTTTTTCAGATTCACACATCCCAATTAAACTGCATACACACACACACGCTTATTAGGTGTGGAATGTGTATAATACGTTCATCAGCTAAGATATAAGCATTCTCCATCGTAAATACAAAACATTGCACGTATATAAATTAGCTATATTAATATGTTTAGATATTTCCCCATTTAACCTAACATCATTTATTTTTCCCTCACAGAGTTCCAAAAAAAGTAAATACCCATCTGCAATGGTAAATACAGCAATAGCAATATCTGGTCTGCATAATTGCTCTGTGCATTCATTGTGAAGTGCATCTCAAAGCATGCGCTAATCCAAGGTTGCTCTGTGACCATAATCCCCAGCACGCTGCGTTCCTGCCGCACTACATACAACAACACAAACTTATCATATGCAATACTCCAGCGACCTGGGAATCCACCCAGCAGTACCAATTACAATCACTGCCTCTCTCCGGTTCGCCCACGCCTCGGTTGAGCCCGAGGGAAACAACTGCAACCATGTCAGTGAAGTAGATGAGAGAGGTGTATCCGTTAATGTGCTCCCTCCACCGCTTTCTCTCTCCGTCCCGGCTCCCTGTTTTCCCTGCAGGTGCTGTTGAGAAGTCTCCATTAGCTTTATGGCTGATCTACTCCAAGGTTATGATCCTGTTTACCCCTCGTGGTGTGGAGCCACATAATGTTAGACAATCCTGTGTGCTCTGCAATGGTTAGGCAAGCCAAACAGGGATAAGTGGTGTGTGTGTGTTTACCTTGCTGTAAACAGATTTGTAAGGTAAATGCACGAGCACGCTGGAAACAAATACAGTTACTATCCTGCGCAGGGAAAGGGCAGCATGTTGTTGCAATTGAATTCAAAAAGATGCTGCAGTTGAATTTGGATTCGTTTGATATCGTTTTTTCTTTTATTATTTTGTTAGCTGTGTATTTAAGCGGAAACTGGGCGGAAAATGGACTTTGTATGTCAAAACTTGTTAGTATTTTTTTTTAATAATTGAAGAAACAGTTCCATGTTGTATGCACTTACCATAAATGTAATGTCTTAAATAATTTAGTTCAGGCAAGAATAACATTTTAAAAAGTAATTTTTTTTTAGTATGTGAGACCATAAATATGAAACCCTCCTGAATTATTAGCCCCCTGTATATTTTTTTCGCCCAATTTCTGTTTAACAGAAAGATTTTTTCAACACATTTCTAAACATAATAGTTTTAATAACTCATTTCTAATAACTGATTTTTTTTTTATCTTTGCCAGGATGACAGTAAATAATATTTTCCTAGGTATTTTTCAAGATACTAGATTTTAGTTTTTAAAAGCTTAACTGTATCTTTAAGGTTTTATCTTCAAGGTCTTTTAAGTCTATGGGCTCTATTTTAACGATCTAGGTGCAAAGTCTAAAGCATGTCCGAATCCACTTTTGCTATTATAAGGATGGAAAAATATGAACTGTGCCTCGGTGCTTGATCGAACAGTGTTGTGCGTACTCTCCTAATGAGTTATGAGTGTGTTTTGAGCATAACGTGCATTAAACCAATCACAGTCTCATCTCCCATTCCCTTTAAGAGTCAGTTGCGTCGTGCCATGGAGCACTTGCTATTTATATGGCGGAATGCTTCACATGGCAAAACAAGTGTTCATACAATTTTGTCCTTTAATACAAACAGTCAGATATATGAACTGTACCTTTAAAAACTCAAGTTCATGCAGAGAACAACATGAGCTTTTATAGTAAATAAACACATATGAATACCCCGCTCGCTTTCTGAGTTCTTTCTTACACCCCTATGATTGGTCACACGCTCAACAGAAAGGGCTGTGATTGGCTCTAATGCTCTAGCGCTCTTCACAGATGAGTGACACTGATAAACGGCAGCGGCGATCACAGCTGATCCACGATAGACGCGGTGGAGAAAACTCACTCTGCAGACACGCTCGTCCACAGCACGAGAGAGAGAAATGGCATTACTTTCAGTTTCTCCATAACAGTGAAATAATGGCTTCTGTTGTAAGTGAAAGTGAAAGACACACACAGCAAACACACGCAGTGAAATTGTGCACAGTTTCTGTGTTTTTAAGTAGTTTAAGCGTTTTAAATACTCGCACTCACCACTCTCGCCACAGTAAGCTACCGCAACATACCACATATGAGATAAATGACATCAGTACACAATAACCAGTTATGATTATTACTGAACCGATACCGAATCGTCCGCCTCTGCTTCGCGGTGCACCGAAGAAACTATTTATTTTGACACCGCAACAGGATGTCCTTTGAAAAAGAGTAAGGGTTTAACCCCGGCATCCTGGCCAAAATTTGCTTACTGGTGTATGATCATCATGGCCTCCTAACCATCCCCATATGTCTCCTCTCCACCAATCAGCTGGTGTGTGCTGTCTGGCGCAATATGGCTGTAAAGCGCTTTGGGTGTCTAGAAAAGCGCTATATCAATGTAAGGCATTATTGTTATATTATTATTATTATTATTATTATTATTATTATTATTATTATTATTATTATTATTACTTTTAAAGGCTTTCCTAGGTTAATTAGGCAAGTCAGTGTGTAACAAGGGTTTGTTTTGTAGAAATATTGCTTAAGGGGGCTAATAATATTGACCTTAAAATGGTCCTAAAAAATGTAAAACTGCTTTTATTCTAGCCAAAATAAAACAAATCAGACTTTCTCCACAAGAAATACAGTGAAAAATTCCTTGATCTGTTAATCATTATTTGTGAAATATTTAAAAATAAAACATTTACAGAAGCGGCAAATATTTTGACTTCAGCTGTAAGATCTTCAAGATCTTAAGCCTACAGTATGTGTTCAAAGTGAGATTTAAACGTGTTGCATGTGTCTCCTATTAAATGACAGATGCAATCTTTACAGCACAAACAGAAAATGCAGCCCGAGCTCACAAGGAAATGTAATTATTTTACTTTAGAAAAGTGGCTAATTCGTTCAAAGATATCCTCCATATGGAGGTTTACTGGGAGCCTCTTTTTGGGATAACTGTAATAGTATATCAGATGTTGGGTGTTTTCAGTGGAAATATCTGTGTTAAAGCAATAATTACTGTACAAAATTGCTTGACATTCAAAATTTTGTAATTGAATTATTGCTGCTTTTAGTTGGTCACACTTCACATTAAGATTTTCTTAGTTCACTCAGGGGGTTGCCACACTGGAATGAACTACCAATTATATGTTTTTATGTGGCAGATGTTGCAGGAAGATGGTTATGACATTACTTTAAACTATGACTGGTCATGATGTTTTGGCGCATTAGGGTGTTTAAAACTCATTTAAAATCTGAAATTAAATAAAAAAAAAAAAAGCAATCAAGAGCATTTAATAAGAAATGATTAAAAAAATGTTCTTTAAATAAAAAAGAACTGAAATGTTGCTTTGGTCACACTTTATTTTGATGGTCCGTTTGTTGAATTTAAGTTACATTGCAACTAATTCTCATTAGATTATAAGCAGACTGTTAGGTTTGGTTTAGGGTTGGGGTTAAGGTTAGTGTAAGATGACATGTACTTGCTAAGTTTCCTGTATTCATTTAAATGTCTGTTGAAGGAGCAGTATCAGCCGCTATTAAGCAGACGGTCTACTTAAACTCAAATGGACCATCAAAATAAAGTGTTACTGTTGCTTTTTCCTTAGGGTAAAGTATATCTGAATGAAATTGCTGATTTAAAAGGCCAGCAGGCTATGGCTTGAAATTATGAATATTATCAGGGGTGCCCAAACTTTTGCATAAAACTGTAAGTTTAAGTGACTTGAAAAGTTAAATTGATTCAACTAAAAAATGGACAGCAGCAAGAATTATTTTACAGTGCAATATAATAGTAACTAGTAATGTAAGCTCAGAATGATTTTCTTTGACAATCAGCGATGCTTTAATTGCAGAAATGAGTGCAAGGCTATAAACAGATCCTGCGTGTGTGTGTTTTTAAATTTCTTCTGTCAGTCTTAACCATGCTTGACTGCTTTCCTGAGGGCTGAATAAGCTGAGCTGAAAGGTCACATATACAGCTTGTAGATTCAGGTATTACTGGGTGGAGCGAAGGCGAGCAGTTGTTGCAGAAGAGAGGCCAAAGATTATTGCAATATTCCCAGCAAACTGCCAAAAGGGTTCAAAATAAGCCGTAGGTGGCCCTGGAATCAGATAAGGCTGAGTGAATCAAAGCATAAATAAATAAATCTCAGCCTTCACCCTGAGACAGAAACGGCGGTGTTATGAGGAAATGATAGATTCTTCCAGCCGTCAAGCCTTCGACCCGCTTTCTGACGGAGCCGGAAATTTCTGAAAGCTAATGAGGTTGAATTTCACCTGCGCTGACGCATCGATGTGCCGTAGCTTGCATTGATCTCTTGTATTTGTGTTGATGTACGTGTAATTATTCCAGCTCGGATTCTGATTCAGCATATATCAGGCATCTGCTCTCCTGTTTGATGCTGATTTGAATGCCAATATCGTCCTGCTGCTGCATTAATGAGACATGATATTCATTGAAAGATCATTTGGAAACTTCTCGGCTGTTGCGGGAGAAGAGTTTGCAGACACTGATTGCTCATAATAAGCATATGACAGGCAATTCATCATGTGTTAAGAAATGAGGTCCTGCAGTCGTCTGTTGAGGATTCTATTATCTTTAGAGCTCGGCCTCGTCTCGCTCGACTCTTTTCTAGTCTGCGCCGCTCTATAAGCAGAGCCTAGTTACTGTTTTAATCAATACGCCACTGTTCCACTGAGAGCACAGGCTGAAACAAACCAGTAACCAATGTATTGCTGTTCAGCTCGCTTTGGTCCTTTTTAGAAATTAGATTGAGATCAGAGTGGCTTTGCTTTCTTAATTCAGACTTATTGTGTATATTGCATTGCTATAACCAAGAACAAAAGCAGGGCCTACTTTATATTAAATGGCATTAATTGATATGTACTTACATTTAAATTATTTATTTGATTCAAATCACTTATTATGTACATATATTATATTTGTGTTTGACTTATTCGAATTAAACACACTGTTGACCCATCCCTTACACCCCAGATGAAAAAATACTATAGTAACATAGTAAAAACTGTAGTATTTTTGAACTATAATATCAACATTGGCTCATTCTCAAAGTGTAGCTCTGTATACATTTCTGGAGATCGTGACTTCATCACTCGTCTCCTCTCCACCAATCAGCTGGTGTGTGGTGTGCGGTCTGGCAATATGGCTGCCGTCGTGTCATCTGTGGATGCACCACACTGGTGGTGGATGAGGAGATTCCCCCCATTGTGTAAAGCGCTTTGAGTGTCTAGAAAAGTGCTATATAAATGTAAGAAATTATTATAAGAAAGGAATTATCCTGACTTCAATGTTCAGTGTTCATCTTTGGTGCTAGAAATATATGCAAATTTGTAAATATTCAATTAAATAATGCCTCGTTTGCATTTTTAGACATAATATAATTTTTTTTTTGCAATTTATAGTGTAATCAATCAAGCTATATAAAATGTAAGGTATTATTATTATTATTATTATTATTATTATTATTATTATTATTATTATTATTATTATTATTATTATTATTTAAAGTGGACCCAAACACAGATTGCTTTTGTAATCTTACATCCAAAAAAGTATACTGGGCTTATTTTTAAACCAATAGGTTTGGGGACAAAGGCATTAGCATTTAAGAAGATAAGCAATAGTGAATGCAATTTAATGATAATTAAACGAGATGTATTCATTATTCAATTCAATTCAATTCACCTTTATTTGTATAGCGCTTATACAATGTAGATTGTGCCAAAGCAGCTTCACATAAAAGGTCATAGTAAATAGGAACAGTGTAGTTCAGTTTGTAGTGTTTAAGTTCAGTTCAGTTTAGTTCAGTTCAGTGTGGTTTATAATCACTACTGAGAGTCCAAATATTGAAGGGCAAATCCAACGATGCGCAGCTCTATAGATCCCGAACCATGCAAGCTAGTGGCGACAGTGGAGAGGAAAAAAAAACTTCACTAATGGCGAAAGTGAAGAAAAAAAACCTTGAGAGAAACCAGACTCAGTTGGGCACGATCATTTTAATTTCTCCGCTGGCCAAACGTCTTGTGCAGAGCTGCAGTCTCAGTGGCGGAGGCTGGAAGCTGGCCTCAGCGAAGACTCGTCTGTCTCTGGAGCGTCACAGGAATCAGTCTCATGTTCTCCACTCCTCCATGACCACCACAGTAGCTGCTCAGGATACGGCCTGGTCCAGGATATGGAAACCTTGGGATCATCTCGTCGTTGGTCTTGGATCCAATCAGTGACTCTGCATAGTCTGAGGGCCTCGGGAAGAGTACCCCCAGGTGGAAATGGAGAATAAAGAAAATAATTAGCGTAGCTGCTGTTCATAGTGTATATAAACAAGGTGCAGAAACCTGTGTGGAAGCCTGCTAAGTGGTGCACTGAGTGTATGCTTTACTAAACAGATAGGTCTTTAATCTAGTTTTGAATTGGAATAATCTAGTTTTGATTGGTCTTTAATCTAGTTTCTAGTATCTTTAATCTAGTTTTGAATTGGGATAATTACCATATATTCTCTCAATAACGACTCAGTTTGATTACATTTGATTGTAAATGTCACCAGTCAGTACTAACATACCATATTTTCAATAGCCAAACTGTATGCTTGTTGTTAAATGTTAAATGCAGAATGTTTTGTTGCATTTTGAATCTATTTAAAATAAATTAGACCCTTATATTACACATTATGCATTTCTTCAGCACCTTGGAAATGCATGGATCAATTCAGCCACGCTGGTTCCTCATCAAATACATCAATATTTCTGCTGTTTCGTCTGAACGAGTAGAGAAAAAAAGCCAATGCAAAATCCAGGAGGTAAAATTGGCAGCCCCTAAAGAGGCATATTTCAGACACAGCGGCTTTTATTTAGGCAAGAGATTTGCATTTGAATGAGTTATAACATTAACCTGAGACAGTGTGCAGCTGAAGTGTCACACATCTTGATTGCACTTTGTCAAATAAAAACAAATGAACACACAACAATAATCTCCTCTTAATCTCCTCAAAGCCGCTGTCCCTTAAAGGAGACACTTCATCCTTCATTTACAGTTCCGTTGCCTTTAACAATTGTCGAAAGCCAGTTTTGTGGCAGCGCATTGTTTCCTCTTGAGACTGTGCCATGTCTGCGGTGCCAGCAGCTCATCTGTTATGTTGCAGGCCAAGCAGTGATTAAACACTGATCCTGCTCGAAGGGTGGGGGGAAAAGCAGTAATAGAGCGGCAGCCGGCTGTGATTGATGGTCTGGACTTCAGCTGACAATAACATGTCAGGGCAAGACAGAGCAGAAATGATTCTTTGTGGCCATTTTGCGCTTCCTCATAAAGGCCAGGTTGGAAGCGCATCAACATTTGGGAGTACACTAGTCGCTAATTTGGAGAAAATGTCAACATGAAACTTATTTATAATAACCCACTTGCGTAGAAAAGTTTTAAGTGGGTGGCAGCTCTCAAAACTTAAGTACATCATTTATGCAGTGCAGGAGATAAAAATAGTGATGCAAATGTCGGCAGCTAGAAATGGCATTATCTGGTTTTGGCTGAATGAAGGAAAAGGTCAACATTTTGAGCTGATGATATATGCATCATTTTGATGGCTAGCATGACTCAATTGGCTCCTTTTAGTAGATTGGCATTGAGACCTATAGGCTACACGATATTGGATCTAACACTGCGATATTTTTTTTATTCTGCAATATAAATATATTGCGGCAAATACAATTTCGCTAGATGACTTGAATAAATATTTGAAAATAATTTATAATTTTAGATTGACTGGGATTATTATTATATATTATAAACAATCTACAAGCATGGGTAAATTCAACACGTAAAAATATACCAATTGAATTAACAGCATTTTCTTGTTTTCCGAGGAGTCTAACTGTATTCAGGTATACAGTAATTGAATAATCAAATGTAAATAACACTGCATAGACTTTGTTGTATAAACAATTCAATAAAGGGAAACATGATTAATTTTTTTAAGTTACAAACGCTACAATTTCTTACAGTGACAGGCTTAAAAAAACACCTGCGAAATGATCAGTTATAATCCAGACTAAACATTGTGTATACTCGTGATTCATTCATTCATTTTCTTTTCGGCTTAGTCCCTTTAATAATCTGAGGTCGCCACAGCGGAATGAACCGCCAACTTATCAAGCACATGTTTTATGTCAACATTTTGTGAATCTGAAATGCGTTAAGGCTGATTTAAACTTCTGCATCAAGTGATTAGCGTGACACATAGTCCTGCATTTATACTTCTGCGTGCTGTTTGTGTTGCTCTGTAATAGCACATCCGAAACGCTAGCTGTCAGTAGGTTTTTATGTTCCTCTGTGTTGAGTTTCTTCGCGGGTGTTTTTTCTTTCTGAACTAACACGTAGCTAAAACTTGCTCATTCAGAGGCGGGAACTGGTGGATGTGCAACAACATTAATCATAAGTAGGGCCAGACGAAATCTGTGGATGTTTTTAGCTATTTCTGCTGAGAATTTTGGTCAAAATCTGCAGATTTCTGCTGAATTATTTTGGGAGTATCATAACTAAAAATCTTAATATGTGAAATAAAAAATTATATCTTTTTAACTTTTATTCAATGTTTAAAATGCAAATCCAATTAGATTCACTTTATTTGGTAAACAAAGCAAGTCTTTCATATAATATCTCTACTAAAAGACAGAAAATATTACTGTACAAACTGCATTGTACATAAATCAGATCAACATTTTCATATTAGTCAATAGTATTACTGTAATTAATTAAAAAACTGAATAAATATAGATGGGCTAAAAGTCTGCGGAATTCTCCGGAAATCTGCAGAATTCTGCGCGCAGATTCCGTGTGGGCCTAAAATAAGGTAAACACAAAACAACAGTTTCCATCTAGAGCTTCTTTATGGGACTCAACATTTGTAAACACTTGCTCCAATGGTTTGCGCGGCTCTCGGTCCAACCCACACTGGTCACAGCTACCAAGCTGACCAATCACAGAGCTTGCGCTTTGCGTCGTTGCAAAGTGTACTTACATTTTTTGAGAGGTGTGCGTCAGCATCAGCCATGACGAGGGCTATGTGATGCCAAAGTATAAATCAGCCTTAGCTTGTGGTACTTTTCTTTATACTTTTCAGATACATTTCCTTCTTGTACATGTTTATGAGAAAGCAGAAACCAAACCAATAGTGTTCTCAAAAGCAAACTGCATGCGAGCTTGTAGTTTTACTTTGATCTTGCCTTACAAAATATTTGATTACAAATCATAGACACTGTTAAACTGTTATGTGGTATTTATTTGGTGTTTTGCAAAGAACTGCACAAAAAAATTATTTGTTGATAGTATTTCCCTGTAAATGTCATTAATGTGTAAAGGAACAAAAGATGTTGGCGTCATACTGCCCTGTAGCATTCATTTTACCTAGAAACTGCAGTCAAAGTGAAGTTTCATAAACTAATTTCGAGAGGAGCATGTGATATGATTGAGCACGTCTGGCCACTCATCTGTAATCAGTAATAATCCAATCAGAGTGATCCTAGTCTACTATAAATGGATCATTTTCTCCCTACTGTTTCTATCTTCGTTTGGAAGAATCTCCTCCATCTCCTCCTTTTCCTCCCTTTTCTAAAGGGGGAGCTCTCGAGACCTACCTGATCTCGGATCTCCTGATATGCTTATCGACCGGGCGGGAGCCCTGGGCTCAAATATCTCCGAGCTCAGGGTTCTCTCATGGGACAGCATGCCAAACCTGCTTTATACGCCAAGCACATCTAAGTGGGAACTCTTGAAAGTATGTTTTTGTGGTTTCACAAACATATGTGAGTCCAGCAATCACACTCTGATCCTCGCCAAAACAATCATTCTGAGATCGCCTGAATGAAGTGGTCTTGGCTCGATTGAAACAAACTCGGATTGATTGTAGTGAGAACGCAAAACGATCAAACTAACTAACCAACCAGCTTTATCACAGTGTATTATGGTTACGCAATAGGCATGACTATATAAAGAGAGTAGGGTGGGATGTCATACTTACCGGAAAATGTGCGTGTCGAATATGAAAGTAAAAGCATGCTGAGCTTTTAACGAGAGCTGAAAATTGACCGAATGGCAGTCTTCGTTTACCTGTTAATTCTCTCTATAATGGAAAGACTATAATGCATAATTCTAGCCAACGGCTATGTATGTGAAAGTCTTACCTCTGATTTATATTTGGTGACAATGTCTGTGGGTGTTCACAAAAAAAGTAAAGCTGTTCACGGTTCTGCTCCTGATTATGTATGTGATCTGATATCTACATCGCCTTCCTCTCGTTATCTAGGTTCCGCTTCAGGGGTCACCTTGTTTCAGTCTCATTGCAAACTTAGCACCATGTGAGGTAGGACATTCTCCTACCATGCACCTAAATTGTGGAATACTCTTCCGACAAACATCAGGAATGCCAGTTCCCTGGACTGTTTTAAGAAAACTCATCTTTTTATTATATTATAACCTATGAGGCTTTCTTTAATTCTGTATTTTTTCTTTTTTTTCGTATTTCATGTTCCACTGTGTTCTGATGCTCTTGTTAGCGCTTTGAGTCTAAGAAAAAAGCAATATAAATAAAATTTATTATTTTTATTTCCATTCAAAGTTTAAGTACAGCTTTTGCTTATAATGTCTTATTTTTCATAAATTAAAATACTGAGCAGGACTCTAAAAAATAAACTGTGTTAACTCTCCTCACATTGATCAGAGTATACTCGTATGTGACTTGTTTTAGCTATCTTGGTCCATTAAGAAACTTTGCAGTGTGAAAGGGAACCACACCAATAACAGAGAGAAATATTGTACCAATTTTAATCCCTGTATCTGATCAAAACAATCAAAGTACTGGTGTGAAAGCACCCGTAAACATGTATTTACAATGAGCTTAAATATCACAATATGTAATATTGAATATACTCTTGCAATTTGGACAATATAAAGATAAATGGTAAACCGTTTACTAGTTGCAAATCAAAAAAATATGTATTTTTGAATACGTTTAGTCACAGAGGTTTGAATCATCAAAACAGAAACAGAGTGTTATACAGCTTTAATTTTTGCCACACATGTACACTGTTTAATTTAAAATGTTCAGAGCATAAAATAATGATTTTCAGACATTCATTTTATTCAGTCAAGGTTTTAACAGGTCTGGCTGTTGCCTCAAATCAACCAAGCTGGAGAACTGAATTTTGTGTTAGTCCAAAAAATGACACTGCACAAACATAATTTCCTTTGCTATCTGCAAATGTAAAAAATGAGATGCTCATCTCTTTTGACACAATAAACCAAAAATCTTGATTCAAGATGTTTGTTATTCTGTGGCGTGACAGGGTTTTGAACCGCCGCTACATTTAGGATGGAAATTGCATCAGATGATTTCTCCGAGTAATAGATCATCCCCTGTTTATATGGCCATGAAATTGGTGTGAAAGAAAAAGTCACTTACAGTTTCCATTATGATGTTTTAGTAGCCGAGTGTGGAAAATCTCCATATCCAAAACCTTATCCAACTATCAAAAGACAAACCGCCTCACAAATAAGCCATGAAGTGCCACTTTCCCCCCCCCTGAAAATCTTGACTTTTTCCAAGTATCACACAGGTCCATGAATTTCCTACCGTTTGCTGTCAGAGTGTCAGGGTTTGGATGAGCCTTGGGAATTGGTGGTTCTGGTGGCGTTAGCATTAGCGCTAGCTCATTAATCCTCAGCTGCACATTGACATTTGCTGACAGTATTGAAGTCTGTAGAACCGAATGGAGCCCCAGAGACCACTCAATTACCCCGTTTCGGAGCAATTAGCAGCCATGCAATGCTAGTCAATGTCTGCCCTGTGACTGAGAGGCCAGACGGGACCAAAAAAAAAACAAGTATACGTGAGGGAAAAAAGACATCCCTCTGATACCAGTGGGCTTTGGCTTGAATAATCTTGTGGTTTTGTTAACAAGCCTATTAAAAAAGGGTTAAATTATGATTACGATGAGTAAAGATACCTCTTTTATGGGTTAATAAACCCTAAATAAGGGTTAGTTCACTCAAAAATTTGATTTCTGTTATTAATTATTCACCTCATGTCATACTAAACCCCAGAGACCTTCGTTCGTCTTCAGAATATAAATTAAGATATTTTAGGTGAAATCTGAGAGCCCATCCCCCTATAGACAGCAAAGGTCTCGACCCGTTCAAAGTCCAGAAAAATACCAAAAACATCCTCAGAACAGACTAAATGCCTTCAGTGCTTCACCTGGAATATTACAATGCATTGGGATTATTTTTGAGTGTACATAAAACAAAAAATAATGACTTTATTCAACAGGGTCTTCTCCTCAATGTCTGTATTGGCTAAAAACATGAACACGCGCCCTATACTGACACTGAGGAGAAGAACCCAGGCTCATTCTGATTACGTACCTCTATATACATTTCTGGAAAGTGCAAAATACATCCCAGGAGCTACGTTTTTTGCAGTTTTTGTTTTCCGCTGTGTACACTTTTTCAGATCTCAAATTTCTCTTATGAGTGCCATTTGCGCCTCCTCCTCTCACGTAAAATCCACCAGAGGCCGCTGTCGACTGACCGATTTACTGACAGACCAACTGACTGATTCCCCACCCTCCCCCTTTCCTAAACCTAACCAATAGTGTTTTAAAAAGCACCAATTGACCCGCCCACCCCCTTCCCTAAACCTAACCACAGTGTTTTAAAAAGCAATCCAGAAAAATAAAATCCCTCTGAATTTTACCACTTTTACCACATTTTCACATGTTATTTATGAGTCTATTTTATTTTTTAGCATTTGTTTTTGTGTTACCTGCTTTCTGGAACTGTTCTTCACCAGACTCAAACCCCGTTGTCCCAGTCAACTCTGCTCTGCGTTTCAAGTTCGCCATGTTGAGTTAACTGGACAAACTGGTAAAAGCGGGAAAGCCGTCCATACGGAGGTAAGCAGTCATCTGGTAAGCGTGAAAAGGAACGTTGTCATACCGCCCCGTAGTGTTCATTTTTACCTCAGGCTACATAATTCACGCTCTCCAGAAATGTATATAAGGCTACGTTTTCAGAATGAACCTTTTAGTAGGTTCATAATATTCTGATTGAACCACTGAAGACATATGGTCTGTTTTGAGGATGTTTTTTTTTTTTGGTATTTTCTTGACTTTAAATGGATTTGGAATAAGCACTGACTGGTATAAGATTCTGATGGTATGAAGGTACCTTGGGTAAAATACTGTGGAACCGTGATATTATCACAATATTGTAATTACTGCTCTAAAATATGTTCTGGCTTAAAAAACTACTTTTTCCCCATTGAACATGATATATTTTTTTAACATTTAAAATATTTTGAAACAAAAAATGTCAATGCTAAATGATTTAAATGTCATTGACGTCTGTTGTCTTAATTAGTTTCAAAAACTCAACTTTCAACTTGAAAAGACATCTTTAAATATCTTTTCTTTGGATATAAAGCAAGCCACTGCGCTGTTCAGCTCTACAGCCTGCTGGATCTTGGTTTATAAGAGATTTGTTTTTCAGATGTTTCCTGAATCATGGACTCAGTAGTTTGGGATTTAGTGGGTCATTTTCTACTGTTGTCCTAAAGAACTCAATAAAATAGTTGTAAAAACACCCACAAATACCTTAAGAATGGTATAACAGAAATTTTAATGGTTTTAAAACCTTGACTTTTCAAAACCACAGTAAACCTTAAAACAGGTTATCATCCCGTGTCTAATCTGCAACCTTGCTGACTATGTCAGATTTCTCCAAAAATATCTTTATTTGGGTTGTGTAGAAAGTTTGGAAAGACCTGAGCCTGAAAATAATAACACCATTTCTATGTTTGGATGAAATAACTCTTTAACATTCTTTCATTATTTAATCACACTCATTTCATTCCAGACTTATTAGTTCTATTGACCATCTATTGACATCTTTTCTTAAATGTATTGAGATCAGATTTCGGGGCATCTGTTGACAAAACAAACATTTTAGATCGTCTTATCCTACATTTAAAATAAATGCCCCAAAAGGGGATTTTACAGTGATGCAAACCATTCAGGCCCAGAGAGCATACGAATGTGGGCCACTTTAGGTAGTTATGCAGCACTGGTGGTCTTCCTTAAGCCCAGACAAAATGATTGTGAGCCTGAAGTGGCCTGCCTGTACAATGGTAAAAGGGGGCCAAATATTCCAATTCATATATGGGCCATTTAAGGCAAAGATTTAGCACTTTATGGCAAAATGTAATCTGAATGTGAGCCTAATGTGGCCCATGTGGAAAATGGTAAATTTGGCCCAAACGATGGAGGACAAATGCGGGCTACAGTTGGCAAAAATGTGGCATAGTCATCTAAGAGTAATCTGGGTCTAAACCCAAAGTGGCTCACACGTGTAGGTGCAAATGTGGCCCAGTTATCTGAAGACATATGTAGGCCACTTTTGGCAAATATTCGGAACAGTAAGCTTTGACTAATGCGGCTGTGAGCCTAAAGTGGCCCAGAGAAAATATGGCAAATGTGGCCAAGTTATTTTAGAGCATATGTGGGCCACTTTTGGCAATTATTCGGCAGAGTAAACTCTGGCTAATGTGGTTGTTTACCTAAAGTGGTACAGAAAAGATATAGCAAATGTGTCCCAGATATCTTAAAATATGTGGACCACTTTTGGTAAATATTCGGCACAGTAAGCTCTGGCTAATGTGGATGTGAGCCTATAGTGGCCCAGATGAGATATGGCAAATATGGGCGAGTATCTCTAGCTGAAGTTGGTGTGAGCTCAAAGCAGCTGTGGTAAGATGTGGCAAGTAGGGTACTGTTATCCTAAAACATATGATAGGTCACTTTTGGTAAAGATAAAGTACTGTGATCATTTGCTAATTATAGGGGTTAAACCATAGCTCTTTGACATGGCAGATATGGGTAGTAATATAGCCAGGGCTTAATTTGTGCTGGAACAAGCCGAATATGGATCCGACACCTCTGACATCTGATCCGGCACATCACTTTACAAATTCCCCTCCTCACATGCACCTCCGCATTTCACTTTCTTCCACCCAACCATCTACATCCGCGACAACCCCCCAAGCCCCCCCCCCCCCCCCCCCCTTCACTTTCGTATGTGTCCCCCCCCCCCCTCCCCACCCTTCTGTCGTTCCAGAGCAAACAGGAGCGGACCTCCCTAGAGCCATTATTCCATTCAGTATGTGGTCCGGATGCAAGTGTCCGGTGTAGGCCAGATTTGGGCCAATATAAAAACAAACTGTGGTCCAGAATAGTTCTGGTTCATTTGGTTGAATTCTGGCTGATATGTGGTATTGCTATGGCTTAAATGTGGCCCAGATCTGGCAAACAGGAACGGACCGCCCAAGTTCCATCATTCCATGTGGTATGTAGGGTGGATGTAAGTGGCTGGTGTGGGTCGGATTTGATCCACATGACTTTTCCTAGGTGGGGGGTTTCACAAAGATTGTTTCAGTCTACAGTGTTTATTCTATTAACTGTGAATGGCATTTTAGGATATAATGAACCTTTTGTGGAATAAAAAATTGCATTTACCATTCCAAGTTCTTCATATAACCATTCATCCCAATAAAGAACCTTATTAAAGAGTCTTACTTTTAACCAGTGTACTAGAAAGACACCACTGTCACACTAAAAATTCAGCTTATTTGATATAATCTTCGTGTAGTTAGTTCAACACTAGTATACTGTGCAGTGACCCGTTCTCTAAGGATTATTGACTGCTGTTCACATGAAGACTTTCTAGTGTTTTAGTTACAATAGTTGTTGGCTTGCAGGATGTGCAGGTTCACTTGTCCTTTCTCAGGTTTCGTAAATCAATTGATTCCTTCTTAATGAACCCTAAAGTGGACTCAGCAGCCTCGGGTGTATTGTCACCTTTTTTTTCAAACTTTTTGCTGATTGTTTTGAGATAGGACTATAATTTTGACATGCCATGGAAAATCCATACGCCGCCTCTTGCAGGGCAATCAAAGCTGTTTTTATGACTCCACAGTGGTAGTTCTCTCTCTCTCTTTCTCCCTCTCGCCCTCTCTCTCTCAGTATATCTGTGTGTCTAAGTGCATCGACTGAATCAATACATTTCATCATTATAAGATGTTCCTTGTTCCAATCCATGAACAAACTGTATATTTATTTGTAAGCCACTATTGTACCTTCCTTCCTGCTTCCCTAACACCATATTATTGCAAAGTATCGCTTTGGGTTACATTTTATTTTATGGTGTCTTTGTTACAGTGAAACTATACATTTAAGCACAGAGCAATATTAATAACTATGTGTGTACTTAGTACATAGTTAGAGTTAGGATGAGGTTTAGGGTTTACACTTTTATTTTGTACAGTATGTGTACTTAACATGTACTTAAGAAAATACTGGGCATCTACACGATTAAAGGAATAGTTCACCCTAAAAATACCTCATCATTTACTCGTTTACATGCTCTACAGGCCCTATCATACACCCACCACAATAAGGCGCAAGACGTTTTTTGTCACAATTTGTTGCTATTTTCAGACCAGTGCAACTCTAATTTTCACGTTTTGCGCCACGCTGTTTAAATAGCAAATCCATTTGTACCACTTTGTAGACTCATGGGTGTGCCGGTCTATAAAGGAGCTGTGTTAAGGTGCATTGTTGGCACGTTGCTATTTTGAGGAACTGAAATAGCCCGTGCCATTAAAATCCAGTGCAGAGCGTGTTAGTTATGCGCCTGCACGATCCAAAACACGTACACATTGCTAAATACACACAGGATGTACAGATATATTTTTACATATGAAAAAAAATTATGGATTAAAATGTTACAGAAAGTATTATTTTCTACACAAATTTCAAAAAAACCTTCATGCCTTCTTGTGGTACTTTTTACAGTTAATTCATGACAATTTGCATTTGTATAATGTTATTATTATTAGCAGTATTGTTTATTATTTGCATATTTAAATTTGTTTTTATAAAAATAAGTTCAAATTTGTCCATCTGTCGGGTTTTGGGGACGTTTGCATCACCATATGGGCATAAGAATAGGACGTGTGTTTGCATATACTATATATTTTTTGACCACACTTTGTTATTATTGTTCTTTTATTTGTTTGCTGGAAATTAAAACTAAATTTAGAAATAGTTTTAAAACAGATCTTAACAAATTAAATTAAATATCACTAAAATACGACTTAATACGACTCAACCGGCTTCTTAAAGCGAATGGGACATGAGACTCTTATTGGTTTAATGTAAGTTATGCTCAAAACACACCCATAACTCATTAAGAGAATAAGCACAACCTTGTTGGACCATGCACCTTAAAATAGCAAAAGTGGATTCTGACACGCCCTTAATGCTTTTGCACCATGCGCTTTAGACTTTGCGTCTAAATCGTTAAAATAGAGCCCTATGAGTTTCTATCTTATGTAGAACACAAAACATGACTTTGAGGACAGTCTTAACCAATACACAAACTGTTCTTACAGTTTAAGTCAGAATTATTAGCCCCCCTGAATTATTAGCCCCCTGTTTATTTTTTTCCCCAATTTCTGTTTAACAGAGAGATGTTTTTTTCAACACATTTCTAAACATAATAGTTTTAATAACTCATCTCTAATAACTATCTTATATATAATATATATATAATAATTATCTTTGCCATGATGACAGTAAATCAAATTTTACTAGATATTTTTCAAGACACTTCTATACAGCTTAAAGTGACATTTAAAGGCTTAACTAGGTTAATTAGGTTAACTAGGCAGGTTAGGGTAATTAGGCAAGTTATTGTATAACGATGGTTTGTTCTGTAGACTGTCGAAAAAAATATATAGATTAAAGTGGGCTAATAATTTTGACCTTGAAATGGTTTTTCAAAAATTTAAAGCTGATTTTATTCTTTCTGTAATAAAATGAATAAGAGGAACATGAATCCAGAGGAACAAATATTATCAGGCATACCATGAAAATGTCCTTGATCTGTTAAACATCATTTGGAAAATATTTTAAAAAGAAAAAAAATCAAAGGGGGGCTAATAATTCTGACTTCAACTGTATATACTGTAATGATCAGAACACTTAATTGAATATATATATATATATATATATATATATATATATATATATATATATATATATATATATATATATATATATAACCTGGAATACTTCTATAATGAGTCCATATGTTGCAAAACAGCACATAGGCTTATTAATATGTACTTCAACCATCACAAAATCATCAGAGACTAAGTATAATGTCTTGTAAATGCATATATATATATATATTTATATATATATATATATATATATATATATATATATATATATATATATATATATATATATATATATATATATATATATATATATATATATATATATACATATATATATATATACACACACTCACTATATATCTATATAGACATACATATAGACAACCTTTCTTTGAAATATACACCATATATTGTACAATTAAAGGTTAGCTATGTTAACTATAAATGACAAATATTGGGAAAAGCACTATACAAATAAACTTGAATTGACTTCAATTGACCTAAACCTACATTATGGACAAAGGTCAATCAAGAAGTTACAATGCCAGTTAAAGGGTTAGGTGAACTAGGCAAGCCATTGTATAATGTTGGTTTATTCAGTAGACAATTGTAAAGAAATATTAAACAATAATATTGAATTTAAAATAATATTGATTATTTAAAAAAAAAAAGTAAAATGCTTTTATTCTAGCCAAAATAAAACAATGAAGACTTTCTCCAGATGAAAAAAATATTACAGGAAATACTGTGAAAAATTCCTTGCTCTGTTAAAGATCATTCAGGAATAATTTGAAAAAGAAAAAATCACAGGAGAGCAAATAACTTTGACTTCAACTGAGATGACTATTGATTTATTCTGTTAATTGTCAGAATGCTACAGATCATGTAGGTAGAGCCTAATTTGTCTATTTAACCTGGAATACTTCTATAATGAGTCCATATGTTGCAAAACAGCACATAGGCTTATTAATATGTACTTCAACCATCACAAAATCATCAGAGACTAAGTATAATGTCTACTAAAATGCATTTACTCCCTTTTCCCTGAGCCGTACGGCAGTATAACAGATGGTACCAAGCCAAAACCCATATATCAAACTCTTAAGGAGTTGGAAATTGAAACAGTTAGTGAACCTTCCACTGAGGCATAAACAAGTAGCAGAAAGCCGTGTGGAATAAATGCATTTAAAGCACGTAGCTGCCAAAATCAGAAAAAAGCCATGCAATTAATGCTCTCAAAACAACAGGAGGATATCCGGCAATGCTTCATATAGGTAACCTCCGCTAAAAAGTCATGCATGGAGAACGACGGCATGCCAGCTTGTTAAATATTGGCCTTTTACCCGCACTCCTCCACAGTCTTCATAACTCTAACCCAGCGCTTAATTAACTTCCAACGACAAATCAGCCCATTTTCTGGGCCAGACGTTTATTTCGAGAGCTGGGACTCAAGGTGCGTGCGAGTGTAAAAAATGAAGCACATTTGTAAGGAGCTTTGCCAACAGCTGTGAGACAGCCAGTTGGGTTGTTCCTCAATGTAATTAAAATATAAAGCCGAAAACTCATTACTGTATACTGCGAGTGATATAGCGCTAAGGCAATTTAGCCCTAGAGCATTGAATGCAGACAGTTTATGAATTACATCTGTTGGTGGTTATTGATTTCGAAGCGTCGGTTGTTTTAAATATGTTGATATGATGAATTCGGGTTGAAACTGCGCACTCTTTCTGTAATAATTTCCTTCTTTTGGAGTTTGCATGAGGCTGCCAGTCCTCTTGCTGCTTTTATGGCTTATATAAAGCTTGATTTGTCGTTTGATTGAGCGGGCGGATGCCTACTGAGCTCGTTGAATCAGAAATGGGCCTTTAAGTGACTCTCGTGGTATATGTTATTCACAACGCTGTACAAGCTGATGAAGTATTTAAAGCGGCGGCGGTGCGACTGTTCACACGTCACGGCTAATGGCCGTCCATTGTGTGCTAATGAAGGATCTGAGGTTTAACCGTAATGTAGTTTGGTATTATAGGCTGTTTCTTTGGCACTTTAAACAGGTCAGTCATTATGAGATGGATTTTGCCCTCTCTTTGGCTTTGTGAGGCTTTCAGGTCTGCACATTAAGGTCAGATGTGAGGGGTATATACACACTGAAAGTGATGGTGGTGGAATACAGTGTAATCACATCCTTTAAGAAAACTGGCAAGATCATGGATGGGTCATATTTTATTTATGTACAGTTGAAGTCAGAATTATTAACCCACCTGAGTTATTACACTCTAAAAAATGCAGGGTTATTTCAACTCAATTCTGGGTGTAATATGGACTAACCCTACTGCTGGGTTAATTTTGGTTTGAATTCTGAATTAAATTAATAGAACCAAATTTAATGTTTGGATTAGTCCATATTTTATCCAATTTGGGTTTAAATAACCCAGCATTTCTTAGAATGTAGCTCCGTTTATTTTTTCCCCCAATTTCTGTTTATTGGAGAGAAGATTTCTTCAACACATTTCTAAATATAATAGTTTTAATAACTCATTTCTAATAACTGATTTATTTTATCTTTGCCATGATGACAGTAAATAATATTTAACTAGATATTTTTCAAGACGGCAATGCAGTGGCGCAGTAGGTAGTGCTGTCGCCTCACAGCAAGAAGGTCGCTGGTTCGAGCCTTGGCTGGGTCAGTTGGTGTTTCTGTGTGGAGTTCGCATGTTCTCCCTGCGTTTGCGTGGGTTTCCTCTGGGTGCTCCGGTTTCCCCCACAGTCCAAAAACATGCACTATAGGTGAATTGGGTAAGCTAAATTGTCCGTAGTGTGTGTGAATGAGTGTGGATGTTTCCCAGAGATGGGTTGCAGCTGGAAGGGCATCCGCTGCGTAAAAATGTGCTGGATAAGTCGGCGGTTCATTCCACTGTGGCGACCCCGGATTAATAAAAGAACTAAGCCGATTTTTTCAAGATACTTCTATACAGCTTAAAGTGACATTTAAAGGCTTAACTAGGCTAACTAGGCAGGTTAGGGTAATTAGGCAAGTTATTGTAAACCGATGGTTTGTTCTGTAGACTATCGAAAAAATATAGCTTAAAGTGAGCTAATAATTTTGACCTTAAATGGTATTTAAAAAATTTAAAACTGCTTTTATTCTAGCTGAAATTAAAGAAATAAGACTTTCTCCAGCAGAAAAAACATTAATAGACACACTGTGAAAATTTCCTTGCTCTGCTAAACATCATTTGGTACGGAAGCCCTGATCCGCAAGGTGAAAAAAAAAAGAAATCAAAGGGGGTTTAATAATTCTGATTTCAACTGTATGTATGTGTATATACAGCTACACTACACTGTAAAAAATATCTGTTATTTAACAGTTTCCATTTTGGGATTCACAAGTGAGGCCCTGAGAGGAAGTCCATATCTTCAAATTTTGAGTAATAAGATTTTTTTCATTTGGATTGTGAACATTATATCATATATTTTTTATTTTACTTGTAGATAGACAACAAAAGCTTCTCAATTCTGAGGAGATCACATTTCTCAGTGTCAGTATTAAAAATCAAAAGTTATTGTGATTCATATTTCTCGAATGTGGAAGAACGCTGTATGTCCAGTTAGTGTGGAATAACAGTATAACTCCGATTCATCGTATCACTTTAAACCACTCAAGATCTGAATCCTTTAGCTTAGTTTTAATACAGTAACAGAAACTTCAGGTTAATATTAAGAAGTCCAAAGACATGTTGTATAAGTGAATTGAATAAACTAAAACTGTCAGTAGTGTATGAATGTGTGTGTGATTGAGTGTGTATGGGTGTTTCCCAATACTGGGTTGCAGCTGGAATGGCATCTGCTGCGTAAAACATATGCTGAATGGTTTGGCGGATCATTCCACTGTGGCAACCTCTGAAATAGAGCCAAAGGAAAATGAATGAATGAAAAACATAATGTGTTGTCATGACTTTATGTTCATATTTTCTTTTAGAGGGTGTGTGTGTGTGTGTGTGTGCATTCCCAGATAAAATCTAAGAAGGGATGTGTTTTAGGTAGTTCACAAATCGTGCTATCTATTTCATTCTCAAACATCAAAATTATACACTGAAAGAAGCTGTAAATGTAAATCGCTTAATCATTTTTTAATTATATGCATTAATCTATAATCTAAGACTCTCTGTTTAAGACTTCAGTTTTATTGTTCCTTGTTTTCCAGGAGACCAAGTCTGCAAACTGCATGTCTACTTTTGTATTGCTTTTTCAAAGCAACTGTATGGAAATCAGGAGCAATAAACACTTGTCTTCTTGCTTCTGTTTTTGTAATTGCTTTCAATTTACAATTCTATACCATGTTTTCCCCTGCTAGAGTTCCTCCACATAAAAGGACTCACATGAGTGAAGGCTGAATAAAGTGTGCGACACTACAAAATGAAGACGAAATGTGTGGGAACAAAAGAGAACGCTTGCTTTAGAGCTGTGTGGCTGAAAGCACAGGGTGACTTTATTTATTTTTCATCACAATTAAAACTAATTCATGGTAGTAGAAAAGGAGCTGTAGGTAAATTAGGTTACTAAAGTGAGAAGAAATTAACAAAAATGAAATAAAAGGTCACACATTATTTTAAAGTACAATTCTCACTATTAACAAACCATTAACTAAGACTTGTAGCTCGATAAACTACTAATTTGCTGCTTATTAAAAGTTATTAAGTAGTTTAGGTATTGGGTAGGATTATGTAGAATTTTGTACTAATAAATATCCAATGTCTTAATAACAGGAAGATAATACACCAGTGGTTAATAGTGGGAACTGATCCCTATGCTTCCACATAAATATAATAAAATGACAAAAGATCATTTCTAAAATTATAATAAAAACTGAAGATGTGAAAATAATTGCTACTTTAAAATATTAAAAAAATCTCAAATAATACTAAAATTACACTGACAAACTGTTTTTAGACACTGAAACACTCTTAACAAAAAGTGAAATCCAATAAACAGTCATTTTTATTCAATTGTTAAATGAATCAAATAATGATTCATAAAATCATTTCATGTTTTATAGAGGAACTTAAATATTACATCATGATGCCAAAACATGATTTCAGGCAGGACTCCTTTTATTTCTACAACCGCAAAATTAGAATTAGAGATAAATAAAAAAGGAGTGATTTTCAGAGGCATCTGGGATGGACCATCACACAGTGGAAATGTGTACTGTAGTCAGATGAATCTGTATTTCAGGTATTTTAGGGGAGAAAAGGATGCTGTGTGCTCCGGACCAAAGAAAACAAGTTTCCAGCAGCAAGTCTAAAAACCAGGGTCTGTCATGGTATGTGGTTGTGTCAGTGCCCTTGGTGCACCATTGATGGCACCATTAATGCTAAAAAGTACACAGAGAAAGTCCTGGCTGTGGAGGAAGAGGATACAGGTACTTGATTGGCCTGCCTGCAGTCCTGACCTGTCTCCAATAGAGAATGTGTGGCGCATTTTGAAGCGCATAATTCGACAAGGAAGACCTTGTACTGCTGCCCATCTTAAGACTTGTTTGCAGGAAGAATGGGGCAAAATTACACCTACAACACTTCATTGCTTGCTGTCTTCAGTGCCTAAACATCATTTAAGTGTTGTGGAAAGGAATGGCAACGTTACAAAGTGGTAAATGCTTCGCTGTTCCAACATTTTTAAAATGTGTTGCAAGAACCAAAATTGGAATACAAATACCATTGGTAATTTGAAGGAAAAAAACAATAAATATCATGAGGAACACATTAAATAATGTTTGTTGTATTGTCTGCAATGAAAAGTAAATTTGAAATCACTTCTTTCTTTTTTTATTTGCTTTTCCATACTGTCCCAAACTTTTATTAATTGGGTTTGTATCTGTGATTCAATTGAAACAGCAAATAATTAGACTTATATGAATAAATTTGCCTATTTAGCTCTTATTAATATTATAATGCACTTTTCAGTGGCCGTCTAAACATCCAAAACTACAAATATCAGAACCTCACATATGAACACTAATAAAATTATGCTGGAAATTAAAATGAATAATCACCTTTTACAACAACTTCAGAAAATAACGCATTAGCATTGAACTCCTACAAGCACTTTTATGTCTGCAAGGTTTTCTTTCACTGGCAGACAGGTTATTATAAGCATGCTGATCTATAGTTAAGTGGAGAGGGGAAAATAATGGATTTCATAGGTCATTTCATGTAATGAGCCACGCATTAGCATGTTTTTCAGAGTTAAAACTGCCCAGTCAAACTTCAGATTTATTTTTGACAATTCGCATTCTCAGCCAAATGGCTCCCGGTTCAAAGCATCGGTATTTAAAAAGCACTTTTGTCTCCCAATAATCTGCTGTTTCCCCCCACAGCTGTGATTAGTTTCCTCTGAGAAAACAACATTTCCATATTATTCAATTACTTTGCCAACACATCACGGGCTTAATTGAATGAAGCATGTCTCCAATTTAGCGGCAAAGTCAATTGGGGTGGGACCAAACAAAACTAAAGTGGTTAAAGCTCTTGGTTACGGAGCGTCCCAGATGATTGTGAGCAAGCTAAGCAGGTTGTGCAGTATTGCCGCCATTAGCCTTTTCTCCTATATAGCGGGATCAATTATTGTACCTGATGATTCACCTCGCCGCAGTACCAGACGTCTGGGGTGTGATTATTTTTCTTCTTTGCAAACCTCTTATGATGATGGCTGGGCTATGGAGGGCCAATTTGTCTACACTGGTTTTGTGGAACCTTCTGGATTGGTGATGATTTCAAAGCAAGTTGGACACCATTGCAAGCTTTATAAAAGGAGTTTGTTCCCCGTTAAGCATTGACGAACTTGGATACACTGTGGAGTATTTTAGTGATCTGCTGCTTGGCAATAATAGGAGAGCTTATACTGCAGCAATACTGGTCACACTTTATTTCAATGTACAACTTGCACTAATAACAAACCATTCACTAAGACGTTTAGCTTAATAAACCACTAATTAGCTGCTTATTAATAGTTGGTAAGGTAATATTTCTGTTTGGTTTATAGGTAGGATTAGGGATGTAACATAAGATCATACTTAATTAGTGCTATAAACAGCCAAAATCTTAATAATCTGCAGGTATTAAGCCAATAGTTAACTGTTGAGTATTACTTCTTTTGTTTTGTTATGTCTTCATGCATGCTTAGTGTGTCAGTGGAGGAGTATGGCAGAACCTGGCAAGTTAATGAGGTCAGCTAGTTTAAATTGTTGGTAACACTTTAATTTAGTCATGCTCTATGCACTTTACTATAGTAAATACAATGAATTGCACCTAATTACCTGTAATTAAACCTAACCCAGCCAGCCATTGGAATCTTTTTGGCTCAAGACTTCTGTTCTCATTCACTTCCATTGATTTTAGACGTTAAAAACAGCTTGTTATGCTGCTTGATGTTGCAAAATTATATTTTTCTATTATATTATTCTACTTTTTATGTGTAGTCATGAACACACTTGTTTGTAGAGCAAGTATTTTGATTGTTTTCTGTCGTCTATCACTCTTAGTCATTTCTCCCATAAAGGCAACGGAATCGAAGTTCTAAAACAAGCAGCAAAACGAGCACGCTTCCGCATCGCAGAATAAGGTCAATATAACCACATGTAATTATTTAATACTCATCAAAAAATACTCTAGTTAATAAATAAAAAGTTACAATGAAACTACTTTAGCTTAAAATAAAAACCAAGGCTCATTCTGATTATGTGCCCCATATACATTTCTGGAAAGAGCAGAATACTTCCCAGAAAGCTTCAGTTTTTGTTTTTCGCGAATCCGCCAGAGGCTGCTTTGTGTGCTTTTTGAGATCTCGAATTTCTCTCGTGAGTGCCATTAACGTATACTGTTCTCACGTAAATCCACTAGAGGCTGATGTTGGCTGACTGAACGACTGACCAATCGACTAACCCACCCTTCTCCTTCCCTAAACCCAACCAATAGTGTTTTAAAAAGCACAGATTGACCGACAGTGTTTTCAAAAGCAATCCAGAAAAAGAAAAGCCCTCAGCTGATTTTCACTATGTTTTCAGATTTTACCACATTCTCACCCTGTTATTTACTTGTTTATTTTATTTTTTGGCTTTTGTTTTCGTCTTACCTGCTTTCTGCAGCCGTACTTCACCAGACTCGAATCCCATCATCACGGTCAAGTCCGCTCTGCGTCTCAAATTCTTCTATATATGCGGCGAGCCACTGGACAAACTGTTAACAGCGGAAAGTCATTAAAATAACCTATTTTTAACCTTGCTTTGTAGTTTTCTTTACAGTCGTTGTCATCTTCAAACCATTTTTGTAGATGTCTTCTACTACTAAACAAGTTACATCAACTGGTTACACTGGTTTTCAACTTAATTTATTCAAGTTTTCAGTTATTAAATCGAAAAAAAGTATTATTATTTAAATTGATCCAATGTTTATTTGCCATCTTCTTTACAATATTTGTAGGTTTCTACTTCATCTGTATCAAAGCTGCCTTCGTATTCCTCTGCTTTCCAGTGTTTATCTGTTTCAGAGTTTGTACTCATCATCTTAGTAGTCTTTAAATAGTCTTCTTAATACTTTCATAAAGCCTTTGTCGTTCTTTGCAGTTTTCTCATAAAGTCATTGTTGTCTGCAGTTGTTTTCTGCTTCTCACCATCTTGATAGTCTTCATTTCATTCTTTGCATTGTTCGTAATGTCCTTTCAAGTTTTTGAAGTCTTCTTTTTAATTTTCTTTGTGAGTATTACAAAAATTATGAAGACTAGTCTTCTTCGTGATCTTGCCTACATCATACAGGTATTTGCCATTTTTATTGGCTTCTTATTTGCACCGGCCATCATAGTTTTCATAGCCTTTGTAGTCTTTTTTAAATGTCTTTTTGTTATTTAATCTTCAATCATATTTATATATATTTTAATCTATATGTTTTTCAAGTGCCTTGGACTGATTTTTGCGGTTTATTCTAATGTATCCCTTTCCCAAAGAGCACTGACACATTATTTAAGCTAGCCCTGAGCACTTTTTGTTTGATTTTGGATATTTGTAGTTTAGTTTTACTTTTGGTAGTCATCTTTAGTAGTCACACGGGGTTCGAGTCCAGTGAAGAACGGTTCCAGGAAGCAGGTAAGACAAAAACAAAAGCCAAAATTTAAAATAAACAAGTAAATAACAGGGTAAGAATGTGGTAAAATCTGAAAATGTAATCAGGCTGCTACAAGGGCTTTTCATTCTAGATTTCTTTTCAAAACACTATTGGTTGGGTTTAGGGAAGGAGGAGGGTGGGTCAGTCAATCGATCAGTCAGTCAGTCGACAGCGGCCTCTGGTGGATTTCTCACTAGAGAAATTTCAGATCTGAAAAGGTGTACACAGCAGCCTCTAGCAGATTCGCGAAAATAAAATCCTCTTGATAGTAATTTTTCATAGTTTTCTTTGTATTTTTTTATTTTTTGTTTATTTTTTCGCAATTTTCTTCTTATTCCTTGTTTTCTTTTCGATGTATTTTCTTTGGGATAAAATATTGTTCAATTTTCTGCCTTACCTTTTTAATAACGCACTGTAACATTCGTTTCATATGACGTGAGATAATTGTATATGTCAGGCGTTGTCAAGGACAGGGGTGTCCAAACTCTTTTTTTATAAAGGCCCAGAAACCAAATTTGATTGAGGGCTGTGGGCCGAAGTTAAATATACCAAACCATATTTCATAAAACTTGTGATGGTGAGTTCATGATTTATTTGCGTAGCACTTAAAAATAACTAGAATTCGTTGCTTTAAAACATTAAAAAATGATGCTGTATAATTTTTAAGATTTTATAATAAACTTAATATAGTCAAAACATAAACAATCCCATTTCTAACACAATGGAGTTCAATGCTAAATACACTAGTCAAGCTGCTCCTGCCTTTGCCTTGATTTCATGGCAGATGTTTACTGCATTGTTTATGAACTTTTACTGTAAAGTTATTGCTATAATTTAATTTCAAAATTTAAACCAGCAGATAATAAAGGCATACTGTATATATAAATTCACAATTCACTTTACACTAATGAGAAAAGCCTGTCTTCGTCCGGATAGTCCCTCTTTCACACAGTAATTTGTGAAAGACGGATCTAGTGTGTGTGTTTATTGTGTTTAAGGTTACAAACAGCTCTTCTGTGCTGGGCCTGTAGACTAATATAGATCGCTCACATCAGTGTTTCCCATAAATTAAGGTAAAATACAGTCTCGTTTTTTTTCTTTGATTAAAAGATGTGTGCATCATAGTCCCTCGACTCTTGCTTAAAAGAACAAATTGTGCCGGTTTAATATGTTGTGAAAGCAAAGCCCCCATTCTGCACATGATTAATAAGCTTATGGTAATTGGGTTGCAATGTCCTCCGAGTAAAACAGATATTTTTCTTCTAATTTACAAGACAAATTACCCATCATCAATAATATTTTGCTTAGAGAAATCTTTGATTTTGACATTTTATCCGTGGACCTTTAATCCCAAAGAGAACTTTTTGTTTTATTGATGTAGTACGATTCATATTAATTAATAAATTTGCCCATTGTCTGCATTGAATTATTACATTTCTTCCCTTTTTTGCACATTGTCCTGAAAATAATGTAAATGAATGAACTAAGGTTTGCCTGACAATATAGATTAATGTTCAACCACAAACATCAATTATGCTAGGAAAAACATCTGTTTTCATTTGATCATATTTAACATTTTGAACAGTTTCAGCAGAACTGGATAAAACTACGAAATGACTACAAGGGTTTAGGATTATTATTATTAATATAAAATATATTGTAGATAGCATAATAACATGTTAATAACATAATATATAAATGTTAAAAACTCATCTTTTTAAGATTGAATTGATCATTCTTTGTGTCATGATCATGTGTTTATTATTTTTCTATGCTGAATCATATTTGATTGGATGTTTGATTTTCTCTGTTGCTGTAGCACTTCGGGTTTTAGAAAAGTGCATTATAATTTAAAAAGTATGTATTATTATTATTATTATTATTATTATTATTATTATTATTATTATTATTATTATTATTATAAAAATATATATGCATACACTCACCGACCACTTTATTAGGTACACCTGTCCAACTGCTTGTTAACACAAATTTCTAATCAGCTAATCACATGGCAGCAAATCAATGCATTTAGGCATGTAGACATGGTCAAGATGATCTGCTGCAGTTCAAACCGAGCATCGGAATGGGGAAGAAAGGTGATTTAAGTGAATTTGAATGTGGCATGGTTGTTGGTGCCAGACGGGCTGGGCTGAGTATTTCAGAAACTACTGGGATTTTCACGCACAACCATCTCTAGGGTTTACAGAGAATGGTCCGAAAAAGAGAAAATATCCAGTGAGCGGCAGTTCTGTGGGCGCAAATGCCTTGTTGATACTAGAGGTCAGAGGAGAATGGCCAGACTGGTTCCAGCTGATAGAAAGGCAACAGTAACTCAAATAACCACTCTTTACAACCGATGTATGCAGAAGAGCATTTCTGAATGCACAACACGTCCTACCTTGAGGCAGATGGGCTACAGCAGCAGAAGACCACAGCGGGTGCCACTCTTGTCAGCTAAGAACAGGAAACTGAGGCTACAATTCACACAGTCCGATGAATCTTGATTTCTGCTGCGACGTTCGGATGGTAGGGTCTGAATTTAACGTCAACAACATGAAAGCATGGATACATCCTGCCTTGTATCAACAGTTCAGGCTGCTGGTGGTAGTGTAATGGTGTGGGGGATATTTTCTGGGCACGCTTTGGGTCCATAAGTACCAACTGAGCATCGTGTCAACGCCACAGCCTACCTGAGTATTGTTACTGACCATGTCCATCCCTTTACGACAACAGTGTACCGATCTTCTGATGGCTTCTTCCAGCAAGATAACACACCATGTCATAAAGCGCGAATCATCTCAGACTGGTTCTTGAACATGATAATGAGTTCACTCAACTTAAATGGCCTCCACAGTCACCAGTTCTCAATCCAATAGAGCACCTTTGGGATGTGGTGGAACGGGAGATTCACATCATGGATGTGCTGCCAACAAATCTGCAGCAACTGCATGATGCTAACATGTCAATATGGAGCAAAATCTCTAAGGAATTTTCCAGTACCTTGTTGAGTCTATAACACAAAGGATTAAGGCAGTTCTGAAGGCAAAAGGGGGTCCAGTACTAGTAATGTGTACCTAATAAAGTGGCCGGTGTGTGTGTATGTATATATATATATATATATATATATATATATATATATATATATATATATATATATATATGCAATCAAGTTAATAAGAGTTTAGAAGCATTTTAGCGTTCCAGTGGGCACATTGATGTCAAAACAACATCAAAAAATGCATCAGAAATGCTGATCGATTTGATGTCAAAACCTTGACGTCTGTTTGACATCTACACATTAATGCACTTTTGACCATCAAAATAATGAAACAGAGGGTTTAAGTATGATATAAAAATGGCTTAAGTAATTAATTTCTTCCAAATCAGAAATTTTAGTCTGATCTCATGAGGAAACGTAACTATTTTTACGTTTTGTCAGTTTAGTGGCTAATTCATATGGGTTCAGTCAATCGAAAATTTACTATTTTTAAAAGTTGGCTCTAAACCCTACCTCTAAACCCAAGTGTCATTGGGGATGAGCAAATCATTTATACAAATTAGCCACTAAAAAAAAAAAAATGAACTGCCGTGAGATAGCGTTGGAAATGTACACTGGTTTTGGATCCTGCAATGCATGTAAACTACCTTAAAAAACAACATCAAATTGACATATATCATTGGCATCAAAAAATCTATTATAGGACAGTCCAATAATCGATTTTTGACTTGTTTTTTGACACCGGTGTTATTTGTCATATTGATGCCAGTGTTATTTTTCAATTGACATCAAATTGATTTGCCTTTTTTGATGCCATTTTGACATCAAGATGCCCACTGGGATCCCAACGTTGATAAAAAATAATGATAATAATAATAAATATATATATATATATTTGCTGTTCTGTTTGGTTTTGCTGGTGGCTCTAGGTGTTTAAAATAGCTTCACACACTGTAATTGAAATCTCCAAGAATCAGACTCTTGTTTGTTAGTATTATGTTATTTACACTGCGAGCAACTCTGGCCACTGACCCAAGCAGACAGCAGTGTTATCTGAGCCTCAACACACAAATCTTTATGCAGAAACACACACAAGCACGTGTTTATTGCCAGCTAACAACAAGTGCTATTAAAGTCAGTATTAGAACAATACAGAACCCATCTGCTGACCAGATTTAATCTGATTCAATTAGCATATCATTTGCATTGATTAATCTGCAAAAATATGCCTCGTAATATAATTTCTGAACGAGTCCGTTCTTGCCAAATAAAATCACTAACAGGCAAATTGATGCTAAATCGCTGTCTGGGAGTCATAAGCCATTGCATTTGGTGCGAGCTGGAGGAGAGAGGGAGAAAGGAATGTGAATCAGGTTAGAGATGGACTCGGGTCATTTTTCTTGCTGTCAGCTGTGCAATGCTGAGGGTGAATGACAGTGGTGGATGTGACATTTCTACCTCACGCACAACTGTAAAACTGTAAAACTGCATGCATCCACTCAGAGTCTGAATCTGGCAGAGCGATGTTGCCTACATTTGTGCTCCTGTTTTGACTCACTGCAGTTTCTCCACCAATACACAATAATTCAGATAAACAATTCACATAGTTACTAGATACTAGTATTTATCGTAAAGGGCAATTTAAAGGCTTAACTAGGTTAATTAGGCAAGTTAGGGTAATTAGGGAAGTCTTTGTACAGTATAATGGTTTGTTCTGCAGACAATAATATTGGGAGGCTAATAATATTGACATTAAAATGCTTTTAAAAAAAAATTAAAGCTGCTTTTATCCTAGCCAAAATAAAGCAAATCAGACTTTCTCTAGAAGAAAAAATATTATAGGAAATACCATGAAAAATTCCTTTCTCTGTTAAACATCCAATTCACAGAAGGGCGAATAATTTTGACGTCAACTGTACATATTTATTTAAACTACAGTATCTTATACTCGTTTTGCTCAACGGTTTGACTTTATGTACAAGAAACCATGCAAATTTCAAATAACTTTAGTAGAAAAAAATATCAAAGAACATATCTACTTTGGTGTCCATATTTATTTGAACTGGATTACACAGACATTAACTGTGTAATATGATTGTGCCTGCTGCACAATCATAGTTCCTTGATTATTACGTCACAATAAAATGAATGAGTTGAACTGCATCCCAATCATCACACATACTGCAGAAGACCTATTGGAACCCACATGGACCCAAGATTCTCACAGAAATCAGTCAAGTTTGGTAAAGGAAAAATCATGGTTTGGGCTTACATTCAGTATGGGGTGTGAGAGATCTGCAGAGTGGATGGCAACATCAACAGCTTGAGGTATCAAGACATTTGTGCTGCCTATTACATTACAAACCACAGGAGAGGGCAAATTCATCAGCAGGATAGCGCTCCTTCTCAAACTTCAGCCTCCACATCAAAGTTCCTGACAGCAAAGGTCAAGGTGTTTCAGGATTGGCCAGCTCGGTCGCCAGACATGAACATTATTGAGCATGTCTGGGGTACGATAAAGTAGGAGGCATTGAAGATGAATCCAAAGATTCTTGATGAACTCTGGGAGTCCTGCAGAAACGCTTTCTTTGCTATTCCAGAAGACTTTATTAATAAGTGATTTGAGTTATTGTGTTCGCATGGTATCCTCCGGGTTTTTCTCAAAGACATACTATATAGTTGATTAGATAAGCTAAATTGGCCGTAGTGTATGAGAATGAATGTAAGAGTGTATGGGTGTTTCCCAGAGCTTGGTTATGGCTGGAAGGGCATTCACTGTGTAAAGCATTTATTCATCCATTAATTTTCATCAATTTTCATCCATTTTTCCGGGGCCGGGTCTCGGAGGCAGCAGTCTCAGAAGAGAACCCCAGACTTCCCTCTGCCCAGACACTTCCTCCAGCTCCTCCGGGGGTATCCCAAGGCGTTCCCAGGCCAGCCGAGAGACATAGTCCCTCCAGCGTGTCCTGGGTCTTCCCCAAGGCCTCCTCCCGATGGGACATGCCTGGAACACCTCCCTAGGTAGGCGTCCAGGAGGCATCCGGACAGATAACCAAGCCACCTCAGCTGAGTTCTCTCGATGTGGAGGAGCAGCAGCTCTACTCCGAGTTTGAGCTGGGTGACAGAGCTCCTCACCCTATCTATCTATAAGGGTGAAGGCAACTCATTTCGGCTGCTTGTGAATCCGAGATCTTGTCCTTTTGGTCATGAGCTTTGTGACATAGGTGAGAGTAGGAATGTAGATTGACCAGAAAATTGAGAGCTTCGCATTTTGTCTCAGCTCCATCTTTACCACAACGGACCGGTACAACAACCACATTACTGCTGCCTCTGCACCGATCCGCCTGTCAATCTCGCGTTTCATCCTTCCCTCACTCGTGAACAAAACCCCAAGATACTTGAACTACTCCTCCTAGGGGTAAGGACCATCCTCCAACCTGGAGATGGAAAACCACATTTTTCTGGTGGAGCACCATGGCCTCTGGATTCTGACCTGCATTCTTATCCCAGCCACGTCACACTCTTCAGCAAACTAACCCAGTGCATGCTGATGGTCCATATTTGATGAAGCCAACAGATCAACATCGTCGTTATATGCGAATAACAGAGATTAAAATCTCTGTTCTCTAAATCTCTAAAATCCTGACAGCATATTATTTAAAGCACCATACAACAATCTGATATATCCACTTTGACTCTGTATTAGTTTAGTACACCCTTGCTGAATAAAAGTAGCAGATTCTTCGCTGTAAATTCTTAAAGTTTTTAACAGTGAACGACTGCAGTGACATATCAGCTAAATAGTCAATTTGAGCTTCACAATTGGATTAAATGAGCTTTTTTATTGATGCTGTTGGTATTGATTAAACTTCTGTTCATCCACTATCTTTTTATCTTTTTCCACAGAGCATGACGCAGTGCGTTTTTGGATTGCTTTCTGCACTTTCAGATTGCAACATTAAGCAGGCAACTACTTTCTGCAAAATCTCTTGTGCCATAAAGCATCTCTAACATCATAAAGCACTCGCTGGGTTTTATTTCCTCATAGGAAAGTGTTTGCAATGAGTTTAACCTTTAAGGCCATGCTACTAGTACACAACTGTAAGCGTGCATTTTAAACTTAAGGTCTTTGCACACGGCTTTTCATATTCAAATCTGAAAAAACTCAGTCAGATGCATATTAATGGATCCTTTGTAAAATAATTTGCAATACAAAATGTCTTTGAGTAGTGAAGATGATTTTTTTTTCTCCTCTGCTTAACTAAAGAAAATAAAATTTTATATTGGGTACATCCCATCTAGGGGTGTAACGGATCACGGTTTATCCATGATTCGAATGGATCACAACCTACGGTTCAGAAGACACGTGACCCGTGGAGTAATAAATTTTTTACTTGTAGATTAATCCTAAATTTGTAATGATTGCAGAGAGATCGCCTATCGCGTCACTCAAATCACATGTATGAAAGCTGTTAGGCTTTCCTGTAAAGTATAATGATGACAGAAGAAGTTGTAGTAGGTTATTCGGGATGTGGTGGGTTTAGCCTGCTTTAATGCATTCAGTTTAAAGCTGCATGATTAATCATTAAAAGATTGGGATTTCAACAACCATAAATTGTAAATTATAGTGATTTGCGCATGTTTATTAATCTTTTGAATCGCTGCATTCAAATCTGTGCTTGAAAAAGGCAAAGATCAAGAAAGAGATTGTTAATTGCTAATGACATTTGTCTTCTCCTCTTTTTGGTTTATCATGAAAAATGCAATTATTATTATTTTTATTTTTATTTTTTCCGTGAGATTTGTGATCCGTTACACCACTAACCATCCTTAGATTGTGAAGAGAGTTCCACCTCCTTATTAAAGAACTGCAGGATTATCTTGATCGACTCAAATTTTTCTTCAGGATGTCCATGGCTCGGGCGTCATGGTGATTCAGTGGTTAGCACTGTCACCTCACAGCAAGAAGGTCGCTGGTTCGAGTCCCGGCTGGGTCAGTTGTCATTTCTGTGTGGACTTTGCATGTTCTCCTTATGTTCATGTAGGTTTCTTCCAGGTGCTCCGATTTCCCCCACAGTCCAAAGATATGGCCCAGCTAGGACTCCAACCATTTTGTATTTGTTTTTTTTGGCTATCTATTTGCTCTTTTGAATTAGCCTAAATATGGAAGACAGGACAAGGTTGTTGTTTGCACATTTTGAGCTTTAAATGTTAAAGTTTACTAATAAATAGCCTAGGGCTGGGCGATAAAATCGATATCGGAATTTATTGACCGAACACCATTGTCAATATCGATAATAAAAAAGTTCGGTATAAAGCTCCGGTATGAAGACTATACTTTTATTAAAATGCTTGGAAGCAATGCCCATAAGCATAGGGTGAGTTTGTCATTTCAAATGGAAAGGTGGAAAATGTGGTTGCATCATGTACGCGCCACTTGCACATTTTCCAGGTACACCTAGTTGAATAACATCTAAACTTTTCAGAATGCCTCGAGCGCATCGCGATTCATGTAACTAGAACTAACTAATCTGCTTCACACTTTGTATAGAATATACACATTTCAATAACTAATTACCTTAGACACAGCGCACCCAAACACTGCAGTGCTTTTTACTTTTCTCCATAAACTTGCATCGGAGCTGCAGCTATAGCTTGTTCATTTGTCGTCCTCTGAGAAAACGGTCGCCTAGTTACGAGAGACACCATAGAAAATGGTCAAGGAAAGCATGCACTCGCACTTGTCACTTCAGGTCAGCATAACAACACATGCGAAAATGAGTGCCGTATAGCAGCAGTGAGGAGATTGTAAATAAAAAAACAATGTTGCCAGAGTGGCTTTTTGGTTTCTTTTCTTGTGCATCCCAGCCACTAGCTCTCCATCTGAAATATTCTTTAGCATAGTGGGTAATGTAGTCATTCAACTTCATAGTTTGTAATGTTTTGCATATATTTGAATAATGATGGCTGGTACCTTTACGTAAAAGCTCATATTTGATAATCTTAATTTGTTTTGTTGACAGAGTTTGAGGTTTACTGTATTGTTATTATAGACACTTTACAGGCGTTGATCTACCTTTACCATTGCACACACTTTGTAACATTTTATTTATCAAGCTTTAGACTCTCTTTAACACTTGTTTACTAAATTATGAAGATCAGATATTTTGTTTAATTATTTTTGTTTTTGACTATTAAAACTATTAGTCTTAGTAATTTTGGTAAAATAAAATAAAATAAATTGGTTAATAGAAACAAATCCCAATATTCCTAAATGTAATGTTAAAAAATATTCAATAATTATCGATATAGAATGATATGAAACACGATAGCGTGATGATTTTTTTTGCAATATCACCCAGCCCTAGAATAATCACACATTGATCCTGATTAAATTCTGAATGTTAGGACTCTTTTCAAAACCCTCATTGCTTAAACATGTTTGCAACTGGACTGTAGTGCTGATCTCTTGTCATAATCCTTGAATTGCTTTTATGATCATTGTGTTAGAATGAGAAGATTGGTTTGTGTGTTCATCAGGCTCCTGAACTCTTAAATCACGATTGTGCTTTAAGTGCTACAGCCTTGGCTGAAGGTTGTTTTCATTGTGTAAGTCGTGCTTATACAGCAGGACGGCCATAAGAAATACCAACTCGTAAAGATGCTCTTGGGTGCATTTGTACACTTCTAAATTGCCTGTGTGTGGGACAAAGTTATTGCATCCCATTGTGTGTCCTCCACAGCAAACTATTGCAAAAGCAGGGCTTTGTGTGCGCTGTGTATTTCATTGAGTGCATAAAGTGAAGATGCGAATTAACAAAGGCCTTTATGTCAGGGTTGTTGTGCACAGTTTACTGGAAGCAAGAGGCATTTCATAACGGTTGGGTAAAAGTCGTCTTATTCATTGGTAGTATGGTTTTATAAGCCATCTATGCAGTGCCCTTGAATAAGACATGCAAACACATATTGCACAAACTGTATTGTCACGATGTCTATTTTCTGTTGTTTGATATATTGCACTAAAATATATTGCGATAAACAATATTATTGTCATTTTATGCCACTCATTATATAATGACAGAAGGACAATAATAGCATTACAATGCAAGTACACTCCTCCAAAAACACATCATATTTTATTTCTAAGAATATTTCAATTAACTATAGTCATTTTAACAATTTAAAAATTAGCAGCGGCATTGGTTTTAAAATGTGAAAACACATATCCTCAGCTAAAATAATGCTAGAATTGGTTTTTATGTACAGTATAGAGCAGGAGTGGGCAAACTCAGTCCTGGAGGGCCGGTGTCCTGCACAGTTTAGCTCCAACTCTAATCACACACACCTGTTTATAGATTTCTAGTGATCTTGAAGACACCGATTAGCATGTGCAGGTGTGTTTAATTAGTGTTGCAGCTAAACTATGCAGGACACTGGCCCTCCAGGATCGAGTTTGCCCACCCCTGGTATAGGGGATATATTAGGCATGGGCGATATTGCAAAAAAATATCACAATATCATGTTTCATATCATTCGATATCAATAATTATTAAATATTTTTAACAATACATTTAGGAATATTAGGATTTTTTGTTACTGTGCACTTTATTTTAATTTACCAACATTACTAAGGGGAAATAGTTATAATAGTCAAAAACAAAAATATTTAAACAAAATATCTGATCTCTTTATAATAAAATAAACATAAGTGTTAACGAGACTCTTAAACTTGATTAATAAAATGTTTCAAAGTTTGCACAATCGCAAGTATAGAACAATATCTGTAATGTGTCAATAATAACGATACAGTAAACCTCAAACTCTGTCAACAAAACAAATTATGAGACTCAAATCTGAGCTTTCAAATAAAGGAACCAATCATCATTGTTCAAATACATACAGCAGCATTACAAATTGTGAAGTTGAATGACTATATAACCTCCTATGTTAAAAACTCTTTAAGATGGGGAGCTAGTGGCTTGGTTGCACAAGAAAAGAAACCAAAAAGCCACTCTGGCGACATCCATACATCCTTTTTTATTTACAATCTCCTCACTGCTGCTATATGGCACTCATTTTCGCGTGGGTTATTCTGACCTGAAGTGATAAGTGCAAGCGCGTGGTTTATACCTGTCAACCCTCCCGTTTTTCCCGGGATTCTTCTGTATTTTACAGTTCTATCCTGCTCTCATCCCGTAAAAGTATTTTCCTGTATTTCTCCCGTATTTTCAGTCTTTCTCTGAAGGGTGGCAAATAAACAAAGAGCTGAGCCGCCCATACCGCCAAACCACCAGGGGCCATCCCTTGCTCTTAAATGTGAGTCTGTTCTGTGCTTTCGTTTTATTTAGGCATGAAACCACTTTGAAATAAATATAAAAACCGCGGGATTTCCCTTCCTTTTCATTACAGATGCCGTCTCCTCTTCATATGCAATCCTCAAAACATACAGCGGTGCACGACTGTCAGCTGATGCGTTCCATAGTGATAAATAGACGCTGTTTCCCAAACGTATTCTGTACACGCGATTTGAAGCGGAGCGAAAGTCTGGGTTTTGGGTGCGTGTTTGAACAGACATATACACATAATTAATAATAATAATATCTAAAGATGTCGATCTTGGTGAGTTTTTTCAAACACATCTAATTTCGTCCTAAATAAGCATGAAAAGTTAGGAAAGCAATCGAAAGCTTCTATTATAATGTTAGATATGTGCATTTTTAAAGTGACACCTTTGTTATGTAATCTAATGAAAAGAAACAAATCTAAATAAATAAGAGATTCATTCGTTGCTCTTTAATCAGAATGTGTAAATTTTACAGTAAGGAAACGGCTAAGAGATTTGATAGCTTGAATCTATTTAATTTTAGTAGCTTTTAATTTTAATAAGCTGAACTGTTTGCTAATGTATTTGCTGCTAATGTATACCATTTCATTTTTCTTTTGTAAATAATAATATTAAAACATATTACTGACCATTTAACTGTTTATTTACAATGAAACAGCTCCAAATGAACATATTTAGTAATTTGGGGATTTTTTAAAGAGGGGTGGGGGATGTCGGGGGAATCCCTTATTAAGGTGGGCATATCCCTTATTTTCAAATCCCAATGTTGACAGGTATGGCGTGGTTTCCTTTACCGTTTTCTATGGCATCTCTCCTAACTATGTGACTATCAACCGTTTACTCAGAGGATGACAAACGAACATCCATTGCTGCCGCTCCGATGCAAGTTTATTGAAAAAAATATGAAGCACTGCAGTGTTTGGATGCACTGTGTTTGTCTCAGGTCTGTCAATTAGTCTGGCGTTATTACCAAAAGGTGTATATTCCATACAAAGAGTGAAGCAGATTTGTTAGTTCTACTTACATGAATCGCGGTGCGCATGCAGCATTGAGAAAAGTTCAGATCTCTTTTAACCAGCTGTACTTGGAAAATGCCATGTGTATGTATTGCAAGTCGCACGTCTCCATTGGAAATGACAAAGTTACACCCTAAGCTTCTTGGCATTCCTTCCAAGGCGCACTCAACAGCCACATTTAGCGCTTCGTACCGAACTTTTTTTTTATCGTTATTGACAATAGTGTTTGGTCAATAAATAGCGATTCTGATTTTATCGCCCAGCCCTACAATTTATATTGCATAATCAAAATTGATTGAGGTCATGTCCATGTGTATATAAGACGATATATTGATTATTGTGACAGACCTATTATTGTCGCTATATATGTTCGTTGAAAAAAAGAAGAGCAATGCAATGCTAATTTTAATAAGAAAATGATCAAATTGATGATCAGATGACTAAAGGTTATTGCTTGATCCAAAATTTTGATCTGTATTATTCGCACGTAAAAAAAAAAAAACTGACTTCACATTGTCAATCACTTTGGCACACTGCCTCGGAAACTTGGTTCGTCTTTAAAATATTTCAATCGGGTTTGATTTTTTTTTTTTTCTTCTGAAAATGTGTTTTGACAATTCAGGGCTGTCGTACAAGCGAAAATGGCGGAAAAACTAATTCACTGGGTCTGACAACACAGTATGCAATCTAAAGACTTTGACATTCATTCATTCATTATTCATTCATTTATTTTCCTTCAGCTCAGTCCCTTTATTTATCATGGCTCGCCACAATGGAATAAACCACCAACTATTGCGGCTTATGTTTTACGCAGCAGATGCCCTTCCAGTGGCAACCCATTTACACACACACTGCAGTTGGTATTTCTGTGTGGAGTTAGCATGTTCTCCCTGTGTTGACGTTGGATTCCTCTGGGTGCTCCGGTTTCCCCCACAGTCCAAACACATGCGCAAATTGGATTAACTAAATTGGCCATTGTGTATAAGTGTGTATGACTGGGTGTTTTCCCAGTACTGGGTTGTGGCTGGAAGGGCATACACTGCCTAAAACATATGCTGGAATAGTTGGCGGTTCATTCCGCTGTGGCAACCTCTGAAATAGAGACTAAGCCAAAAGAAAATGAATGAATGAATGTTCATATTCGGTCAAATCACAACAATGGACCAAAACCTGACTTACATTAATTTAGATGTACTTTTTTAGTGCAAACGTATTTATTTAAGGTTATTCAGGACAAAATTAACAATAGTTTAAATAAACAAAAATATTTTGATCAATCAGTTTGATTCTCATCATCTCAAATGTTCTTAGCAGCAAAGAATTTTAAAGCAAGAGTGTTTTTTATGAGCTCTTGAACTCCAGGTGTGTGCAAGTGGTAAAATTAAGTTTCATTAAACGCTGCTCAGATGACTGTAGTGATTGGCTCTAATTAATTAACTAATAAGGGCACCTCTGATTACTTAAAACTAATTATAATCATGTTAACTAGTTTACCACATCTGTTGCACACACTCTTTAGCATCACACAAATAAGCACATCAAATTTAAAGGAAAATTAGTTTATTGATCAGTACATACAAAAATAAAGAAGATATCTCAGTCATCTGAAACTGTTTTTGCAATCTTTCATGGAACTTACAATCTTGTAGTGTGTATGTTTTAGTGCGCATCGTCTGTCAGCTTTATTGGATGCATGGAATGTAAACAACTCCATTGATCTGAAGTTATAACAAATCAAATAGAAGAGAGGGGAAGATTTTTTTTGGTTGACCAAACTGAAAAACTGGGGTAGAATAATGTTTGTTTTTATCCTCAGGTCTTAACACTGGCACCATGATTTTAACAGATTTGTGTGTGTTCAGCATTAGTTAAGACAACATTAGGACCTGTCAGCTTTAGGGGAAATCTGGATAATTTTGAGCTTTAGTCAGCTAATTTTTGGGGCTAGATCCAAACTGGTGACGTAGTGCGAATCTGCTAGTGAAGTGATGACGCATCGGTTTCTCATTATTATTCTTAGCTGAGTTTTCTTATCCTATGAGAAGACCCTGCTTCTTACTTATTCATGAGAGGACATGCTTTCCGAAGGCAAGGTAGACCTGCCAAGCTGTGAGACCCTATGACTGGCTGAGACCGCGTCTACGCATGGCACGGGTCATATGTGTTTTTTTCCATGATCCACGGAGTTTGTTGCATGTGTTTCCCTGAGATGCTGTCAGGGAGATTGGTTTGTAGCAAGCATTTTTGTCGGGAGAGCTGTACGAGAATTGGTGAATGGCGGACTTTGGCCCTATCCCAATTCTATTTTTGTACCCCTTCCCCTTCAAAATTTACCACTGAGAAATGGGACAGCACTACAGCACCTGCACACGTCATCATATGTCATCACGATCTCTTGCTTCATATGAAATCAGACGATTGCGAGTGCTGTAGTTTTTTTTGTAGTTGTGCTTTATTTTTTGGTATTTATCTTCAGGAATTCACTGAAGGCATATATCATGTTATCATAATGGTCTAATAGTTATGTTAATAGGCAATAAGATCATAACTATACTGTGCATTAACACCGTGGCCATATTCATCTATGTAAACACACAAAAACAACATTAACATTATAGCAGACACTGTAAAAGGGCCATTCCCAGCCACTAGACCTTTCTGACAGGGTATCCGAGTGTCATCGAGTGTCAGAATGTTGTGGGACTGCTGTACAGGAGTTATTATTATGATTATAGACAGCGAAATTTAGCGGTTTTATTTTAGCGTGTTTTTTTTTTTAAGCATGACGGTAAAACAAGAACGCGGTTATAAATGTATTACAACATGTACTTGTTTGTTGTAAAAACTCGTAATAATGATACAAAATACTAATTTGTGCATCTCCTTACTTCCGGCTGCAGCCATGCTGCTGTTGTGGCTAGTGTATTTAGGGAAATTTCCTTAGCCCTTGGTTTCGAGTGTGGTCCTGAAAAATCTCAGTTTGAAGGGGTATCTAGCCCTCCCCTTAGCCATATGCCTTCAAGCTAAAGAGAATTGGGGAAGAGGAAAAAGCTAAGGGGTAGAATTAGGATTGGACCTTTGTCTTTTATCAGTTGAGTTCGTTACCATTCAGACACATTACCTATATCTGTGCTACTGTGTTCGTCTATGTCTAAAATCCTCCAAATTACCGGCAGGGCTAATGGTTGAAATAGATTGGGCAAGAGACCTGCTGCACTGCTATCTACTGTGTCAGCATTGAGACCCGGGGATTCAAGAGGAGATAATTCCTCCTCATTTATTGTGTTTATATAAACATGATGATCTTTATAATGATATAAATGAAATGAAATTGTGGTTATGTGTATATGAAATCAGGAGTAACAAATGTAGCAGGCTATTGAATTACTTACTGTTTATTTCTTTGCATTTTAACTTTATAAACTATAAAATCATGCGTCTCCTCACGGGTTGTGTCTCATTTTGTGAGCCAACTGACAACAGTTGTTCACTCCCCTTTCTCCCCTGCTCTACTGGCCACGCCCATTCCTCCCACTGCTCACAGAGCTCCACGCTCATCATGAAGCAGTTTTTGAAAAAATTCTGAGGTGGACTTGAGCCAAAAGCGGGGGTGGGGGGGGGGGGGGGGGGGGGGGGGGTTCATGACCCTTTAAATACAAGTACAATGCAAAACATTAACAGTATGGGCAATGCAAGTGCATTGCATCAAATAATTACTTTAATATAAAGTGGAACCACTTTAATGCATGCATTGTTGTATTGTATTATTGATTTTAGCTGTTGAAATAGTCAATACATTTGAATGTACAGTATGTGCAAGCGTCCGTCCAGATCAATGCATGAGGTTCCCCGACACAATTACTCTCCCCGTGAGCCGTGTTTACCTGTTCCAGGGCATTAATACAGACACATTGATATCTTCACAGCGCACCGTGCAGCGAGACGGAGCAATCAGACACACGCGATCATCCTTTTGAAAAATCAAAGCTGGGTTTCCTGCTGAGCCAAGTTTGATATCCAAAGGCAGGCTGCCCAGCGAGCCTATCTCTGCTGTGTTTTGATGAGGTGAAGTCTCACACTGTTACGACCGATGAATATTTATTTTGGGTGATGCTTTCTAAATTTGTGGGGCCAAGTGTTTTTTTTCCTGCCAGCGACATTCATAAATTTGACTGTGGTAATAAAAACAGCAACACTTGAGGATGACCGGTAGATTGCTTTGGCTGGAGATCTTCCAGTTCGTCCGTGTGCAATGACAGCCGTACGCTGCATGGGTTTAGTGTAGTTTTAGATTGGAGCTAAACAGCTCTCTCAGTGGAACAATGCAACAGAACAGTGAGTCGTGATGGAGTCTGGAGTGCATAGCTTGAGGTGTTTGATAAGACCTGCACAGGCTTAGCTCTGAGGGGTTACTGAGGTGGGCTGACAGCATTGTGTGAATCCTCAGGGACTCTCTGCCTCTATGATTACAGCTCGCTGCACTTTCTCTCTCTCTCTCAGCTGTTTGACTCTTAAAATAGACCCTCAAGGTCTGGCTGGCTGCTATTCCCAGCTGTAACTCGAGAGATTTCTAAAACAGAGTGACCACTTGCTCTTTTGTCCACAACCTGCAGAGTGTGAGATGTGGACGGTGGCCAAGGTGGAGGACAAAGGTCGGAAACGCAGCTTCTTATCTTATCCATTACGTGTGAGCTTCGATCAGTGGACCGACAAATTGAATGTAATGATTAGTTGATTGAATTATTGTTCAAGTCGGCATGAAGTGGAAGTTTGCATTTGAGTTTCTTGAACAAGAAAAATATTCCTACGCCCTCCTGTGATTTATTTATTAAGAAATTAACTATTGGAATTGCTCCGTTTCTTCTTCTTCTTCTTCTTCTTCTTCGGAATGAATCATGATTTTGAGTGTCTAAACATGCCCGAAAACTCACAAAACTTTGCACACGCCCCAGAAGTGGCGAAAATTTACACTTGTTATAGGTTTTGGAAGTGGTTGTGGCAAAATGACTCGACAGCGTCAAACATGCCAAAAATTACAAAAAAGTCTCTTGGAGCGAAATCTCAAACCTGTGCCGGAAAAGTACCGTTTTTGCCATTACCAGGTATTGTATTTTAACAAACTCCTCCTAGGGATTTAACAAGATCAACACCAAAATTGGGTTTTGTCATCTAAAGACCTTGGCAATGTTAAATTGCGAAGATTTAGAGGTTTTGTCAAAGGGCGTGTCTGTGGCGGCGCCTCAAACTTTGACGGTTTGCCATGAACAGGAAATTGTTATAACTCAGGCATGCATTGTCTGATCTGCCTCAAAATTCACACATTTGATAAGTGTCCTGACCTGAACACATTTACATGCCAATATCCAGTTACAGTTATAGCGCCATCTGCTGACAGAAGGAAGTTTGGCATGAATCTGTCATTTTCTCAGGTTCTATATATATATATATATATATATATATATATATATATATATATATATATATATATATATATATATATATATATATATATATATATATATATATAAGCTTGAATTTATATTGTTCGCTGTTCTTTGTCATCCTGAGGCCACCGGGTGGCGGTGAGCCCGGATGCAAGGTCCCTTTCATCGCTGCTTGCAGCTTTTATTTTTATTGTTTTTCCAATATTTCCCAAATGATGTTTAACAGAGCAGGGATTTTTTTTCCACAGTATTTTCTATAATACTGTATTTTTTCTTATGGAGAAAGTCTTTCGTCCAGAAATTTTTATTTTAACTATTTTAAGGTCAATATTATTAACCCCCTTAAGCAATATTTTTTTTTCATTGACTACAGAACAAACCATCATTGTACAATGACTTGCCTAATTACCCTAACTTGGTAATTAATGCATTTCTGTAAGTTTAAATCACAAGTGGACATACTTTATAATGAAACCCATACTCCAGACTTCTAAATGCATTTCGGTGCATTTAACATATGGAAATGAACGACCAATTCTAGTATTATTGTTCATTGGGACATCTCCTAACAACCCTACTGTGTGGAAGAAATATAAATTAGCAAAAATGAACTGTAGAAGTATTCATTATTAGAGAATATGTGTCAGTACATTTGCTGTTTCAAAGGTAAAGGTCAGTAAGCCTTTTTTAGTTTTTAAATGTTTGTGAAAGGCGTTGCTTATGCAAAACTATTGACTCCAAAAGCCTTTGTTCTTTTATTTTCCGTGATCACCTGAACGCCTGTGAACAAAATCAGGACCCCCTCTTCTCTCTCCCACCTCACCACACAACACTCTTTTCTCTCTCTTAAAAAAAACCCTCGCCCTTACTCTGTGACCAAATTCTCTACTACTACAAACTGTTAATCGCTGAATTCCTTCTCAATTGTGAGTCGTTTTGAACAAAAATATCTGCTAAATGATTAAATGTAAAGTAGAAATTTAGCCATAGATGAAGAAGGTAGAATTTGCCATTTATACATATGAAAAAGTTCGTTTGTAATTTATTTATTCATTCATTCATTTTCTTTTTGGCTTAGTGCCTTTATTAATCTGGGGTCACCACAGCAGAATGAACCGCCAACTTATCCAGCATATGTTTTACGCAGTGGATGCCCTTCCAGCTACAACCAATCACTGGTAAACACCCATACAAACTCATTCACACACATACACTACGGACAATTTAGCTTACCCCACAATTTACCTTACCTATAGCGCATGTCTTTGTCTTGTGGGGGAAACTGGAGCACCCGAAGAAAACCCATGCTAACACGAGGAGAACATGCAAACTCCACACAGAAACGCCAACTGACCCAGCCTGGGCTCAAACCAGTGATCTTCTTGCTATGAGGCGATTGTGCTACCCACTGCACCACCATGCTGGCAAGTTTGTAATTTATGTCTATTATATAAACTACTGATAATGTGTCTTTAAAATGTCAGTAAAAATGATTTATATATATATATGTGTGTGTGTGTGTGTGTGTGTGTGTATTACACCACCACCACCAGCCTGAACCGTTGATACATGGCAGGATGGATCCTTGCTTTCATGTTGTTGATGCCAAATTCTGACCCTACCATCCAAATGTCGCAGCAGAAATCGAGACTTATCAGACCAGGCAACGTTTTTCCAATATTCTATTTTCCAATTTATGTGAGCCTGTGTGAACTGTAGCCTCAGTTTCCTGGTCTTAGTTGTCAGGAGTGACACCCAGTGTGGTCTTCTGCTGCTGTAGCCCATCTACCTCAAGGTTCAACGTGTTCAGAGATGCTCTTCTGTATACCTCGGTTGTAACGAGTGGTGACTTACAGTTGCCTTTCTATCAGCTCAAACCAGTCTGGCCATTCTCCTCTGACCTCTGGCATCAACAAGGCATTTGTGCCCACAGAACTGCCGCTCACTGGATATTTTTTTCTTTTTCAGATTCTCAGATTCTCTGTAAACTCTAGAGATGATTGTGCGTGAAAATCCCAGTAGATCAGCAGTTTCTGAAATACTCAGTCTGAGTTGCTGCCATGTGATTGGCTGATTAGAAATTTGTTAACGAGCAGTTGGACAGGTGTACCTAATAAAGTGGCCGTTGAGTCTATATAAATTATAGGCAAAACAAATGCAGTTTTTAGTTCGTTTTTTGACATCTGTAATACTTTCTTAAGTAATTTAATGCATCTCTTGCTCTAGAAGAAAAAAAAATAATAATAAAAATAATAAAAATCTTTAAATGCTCTTTGTAAGTCACCCTGCATGCATAATGGTGTGGATTTCCACATGATTTCCCCATGCTCAAGTGCCATGGCCAGTGGGAAGATGAAAAGGATGACGTACGAGTTGATAGATGCATCATAACTCATGGTAATGAGTTCTAGTTGTTATTCATTCCAAGTTATGTACTCTACGGCAACATGGTGGCTTAGTAGTTATCACTGTCTTCACAATAAGAAGGTTGCTGGTTTGAGCCCCAGCTGGGCCAGTTGGCATTTCTGTGTGGAGTTTGCATGTTCTCCCCGTGTTGGCGTGGGGTTCTTCTGGGTGCTCCAGTTTCCCCCAAAGCCCAAATATAGGTGCTATAGGGGAATTGAATAAGCTAAATAGGCCGTAGTGTGAATGCAAGAGTGTATGAGTGTTTCCCAGAGCAGGATTGCCGCTGGAAGGACAGCCGCTGTGTAAAACATATGCTGGATAAGTTGGCAGTTCATTCCGCTGTGGCGACCCCTCATAAATAGAGTAAGCCAAAGGAAAATGAATGAATGAGTTATGCATTCTCTGATTGAGTACCAATTACTCGGTAGCCGTTTAACCCTAAAGCTAATTAAACAAATGCATTTGCATATTTGAGGCAAATTCGGCTAATTATGTAAATTCAGAGATGGGACATTTGAAACTGACCTCTCTCGGGTAAGAGTATAAACACAATTCAGGAACATTCAAGGACTCTTAAAAATCTGCATTTGCTCTACAAATGACCAACATCTCCGCTCAGAGTCAAAGTCATAGTGGAGCGGTGGCGCAGTGGTTAGCGCTGTCGCCTTACAGCAAGAAGGTCGCTGGTTCGTTCCATTTCTGTCTGGAGATTGAATGTACTCCCTGTGTTGGCGTGGGTTTCTTCCGGGTGCTTCAGTTTGCCCCACAGTCCAAAGACATGCAGTATAGGTCAATTGAATAAGCTAAATTGTCCGTGTGTTTGTGTGTGAATGAGTGTGTATGGGTGATTCCCAGTGATGGGTTGCAGCTGGAAGGGCATCTGCTGCGTAAAACACACTGTATGCTGGATAAGTTGGCGGTTCATTCTGCTGTGGCTAATCCTGATGAATAAAAGGACTAAGCTGAAAAGAAAATAAATGAATGAATGAATAAAAAGTTAAGTCACCAATTTAACCTGAATTCACACCACTTATTTTTAGGTGACGTGATCAGTGTTGGGTGTAATGCGTTATAAGTAACGAACGTCACGTAATAAAATTACTTTTCCAAAGCAACTAAGTAATATAACACATTACTTTTAAAAATAAGTCATATTATTTGAGTTACTTTAAAAAAATGTAACGCAAGTTAATTTTTAGCCTTGCTTAATTGGCTTTAAAAAAACATATTGGCGGAATAAAAACTACCTTAGGTTGAATCACACACTCAATGAGAGAGCGTGCTGCATGGGAAGAGACAGTCGACTCGCGCTCATCATCATCATCAGGGCTCCTTTTTTACAGCAGATGAGTCAGTGTACTGTTCTACTAACTGAATATCTAATGATATGGGTTTATTTAGAGTCAGAGGGAGTATCTGGTATGTTAGCACTTACTGAAGACGCAAACCGTTTCACGACAACTCCGTTTAATTTAATGAACTGGTTTGACCGGTTCACTTAGAAGATCTGGTTAAAACAATCGATTTATTCGCGAATCGCCCCTCATCAGAATAGCAGGCCGGAGACCTATATTTTTGCAATGGATTCTTGTTATTTTGAACTCATCGAAGAAAATTTGTGGATTGTTGTTAAGTGTAGATTATGTGTAAGTAAAACTCTTGACAGCTGCAAGAAACATGACATCAAAAAAAAAAAAACTGGATGCAAAGCACTACATCCCCACCCCACCTTCAGCTAAACAACTAATGATTGACATTAGTTCACATTCTCCAGGTTAAGCAATTAATTTGACTAAACAAAAAAAAAAGGATATTGCTATTATTGTTGAGGAGATGCAGCCACTGTCTAATGTTACTGTAGAAGCGACTGTGTTTTGTAATATAGTAAGATTTTTTCTCTTTTGGGAAACGATTTGCACATTTGTTAAAGTCATGTGAAGAAATTTATTCAACGTATAAAGCTCAAAGATTTATTTGATTTGGGGATGTTTTTTATCGTCTTACTGTTCCTTTTGTTATTAAACATTTCATTCATTCATTCATTTTTTTTCGGCTTAGTCCCTTCATTAATCAGGGGTCGCCGCAGCGGAATAAACCGCCAACTTATCCAGCATATGTTCTACACTGCGGATGACCGTTCAGCCACAACCCAACACTGGGAAATATAAAGCATTTTAAAGTTTTAAAATCTGTTTTTGCCTTAATATAAATTATTTCATGTTAGTACTCTTAGGCTTTATTGCAATTTCTTAATGGACAGTGAATTTGCTTAACTAATAACACAAAACTTTAAAAAGTAGCAAACACATTGCATACTGTCATTAATCTCTAAATACAGCATTTATAGCTCTGGGCTCAGAAAGATCTCAAAATATCATTTTATCCTTATGCAAAAGTTCTGAAAGAGATTAAACCTCAGGCAGGTAAGGGAAAGTAACGCAAAAGTAACTCAAAAGTAATATACCACATTACTTTCCAGAAAAAGTAACTAAGTAACGCAATTAGTTACTTTTTTGGGGGAGTAACTCAATATTGTAATGCATTACTTTCAAAAGTAACTTTCCCCAACACTGGTCGTATTAATGCCTATGTTAAAATGAGCAGAAACTAAAGTGGATAAGAGGACTGCATTTGAAGGTAAACCAGAGTTGTTTTTTGGGGATTCTTGTGGTGTGGCGAATTGCATATTTGCGGTTGATGCGTAGGAACAAAGCACTTCATCGTCCAACTTCATGCAGAATCGCTCCTGTTAAACCCCCGCAGCTCCAGGGGAGCTAGAAGTACCTTAGGAGACACACACACACACACACACACACACACACACACACACACACACACACACACACACACACACACACACACACACACACACACACTCAATGTCATAGATGGTGGAGTGGGTAATGAAGCTGTGGAATTAATCACTGTGTAAAATGACGATAAGCGTTCTCAGTCTTCTGCACTGATGGCCGCTGTGGGGAGTCATTCATAAAGCAGCGGGTGGTGATGCCACTGTGATGTCATTTCCATACCTGTGGTTCCTATGACAGAACAGAGGAGAACCTGTTCATCTGTGCTCTGTAGAGTCACTACATGCTGTTGATATGACTATTGTACAGGCTAAAAGTCCTATATAAAGTTCAATATGCAGTTGAGGTCTAAATTATTAGCCCCCCTGTATATTTCTTTTCCCCAAGCTTTTGTTGAACAGAAAAAAGATTTTTTCAACACATTTCTAGATATTCCAATTTAAAGGCTTAACTTGGTTAATTAGGCAAGTTAGGGTAATTAGTTCTATAAACAATCTAAAAATATATTGCTTAAGGGGGCTAATAATATTGACCTTAAAATGAAAAACTGCTTTTATTCTAGCCAAAATAAAACAAATCAGACTTTGTCCTGAAGAAAAAACATTATAGGAAATACTGAAACTGAACAAAAGTGAAAAAGTGAAAAATTCACATTTGTTCACTTTAAAAAAAGACGCTTTCATTTAATTGACATGATAGCGTCACGCAGTTGCTGCAGATTTGTCAGCTGCACATCCATGATGCAAATCTACCGTTCCACCACATCCCAAAGGTGCTCTAATGGATTGAGAACTGGTGACTGTGGAGGCCATTTGAGTACAGTGAACTCCTTGTCTTGTTCAAGAAACCAGTCTGAGATGATTTGCGCTTTATGACCTGGCGCATTATTCTGCTGGAAGTAGCCATCAGAAGATGTGTTCACTGTGGTGATAAAGGGATGGACATGGTCAGCAACAATACTCAGGTAGGCTGTGGCGTTGACGCGATGCTCAATTGGTACTATTGGGCCCAAAGTGTGCCAAGAAAATATTGTCTTCTATCCAATCATCTATTGTCCAATTTTGGTGAGTCTGTGTAAATTGTAGCCTCAGTTTCCTGTTCTTAGCTGACAGGAGTGACACCTGGTGTGGTCTTCTGCTGCTGTAGCCCATCTGCCTCAAGGTTGGACATGTTGTGCATTCAGAGATGCTGTTCTGCATACCTCGGTTGTAACGAGTGGTTATTTGACTTACTGTTGCCTTTCTATCAGCTGGAACCAGTCTGGCCATTCTCCTCTGACCTCTGGCATCAACAAAGCATTTGCGCCCACAGAACTGCCGCTCACTGGATATTTTCTCTTTTTCGGATCATTCTCTGTAAACCCTAGAGATGGTTGTGTGTGAAAATCTCAATAGATCAGCAGTTTCTGAAATACTCAGACCAGCCCGTCTGGCACCAACAACCATGCCACATTCAAAGTCACTTAAATCACTTGTCTTCCTCATTCTGATGCTCGGTTTGAACTGCAGCAGATCGTCTTGACCATGTGTACATGCCTAAATGCATTGAGTGTCTGACAAGTGATTGGTTGATTTAAAATTTTTTGTCAATGTGCAGTTGGACACGTGTACCTAATAAAGTGGCTTGTGAGTGTACAACATTTTTACCTAAATAGAGTAGATTCATAGATAGAAGAAAACTGAGAATGTGTCATTGTGGTCAAAATGGTCATCGGATGTTAAAAAAACACTCGCCTTCTCAATATAAAAGGAAGTGGAGATCATAAACATGCATTGACCCATAAATGAAAGCTGTCCTGCTTTTTATTTCCTCTAAACCCAGAAGGTCTGGAATACCTGAGAGAACTGTTCATTAAAATCCCCATTCATCTCATTGGCAGTTTGTTGGCTTTTGCAGGAACCCTCAGTGTGTGACCTGCTTTCTGACACCTTTCCATGTGAGCAATGATTTTGATGTGGGATGTGTGTGTGTCATGCTTTTTAGAGGTTGTTTATCCAGAAAAATTGTAAATAACGTTTATCATCTCAGTTTATGATCAAGAGCCAACACGGCTTCATCAAAAAAATGTTCATTTCTCCTGAAGGAAGAATTCACCCTCATCTTAGATAATGTGAAAGTGAGTCCCCAGCCTTTTTAGGAACTCACACAATAATGTAATACCTTTCAAATTACATTTAAATCCATTGACTCCTGTAAGCAAATATTGATTTTACAAATATTGATTTTACCTTTCTCAGCTGGTGCCAAAAGCTGATGATTCTGAATGATGTTTTATTTGCTGATATATATATACTATTTATCATTTCTTTCTTAAATAGTGAAAATTAATTAAACAATCTGAGAGAAATTTAAAGCTGCAGTATGTAAGTTTGATACCCTGTGGTTGAACTAGGTATTGCACACCTGGTTCAAAACAAACGCAAGCGCAGGTTGCCAGATGGATGACACCAACAGCAGTGTGTCTGACTGTCAAGCCTAAAGACTGATTTAAATCGTGTTATAAAAAAAACAACGGCATGCGATCGAAGGAGTGTTTTCCATATTTAAAGGTGTTTTTGTCCTAATCAACACCTGAAATTTATATTTTAGAAACGGCTTTTATTTCTTGAAACTGAACAACAGAAAACTATGAGAATGATCCCCTCAGGTACACCTCATGTGCTTTATTCAGTGCTAAATGCTAATAATGTGTTTGAATGCAATTTCACATTATTGCCATACTACTGAAAACAGCAGCAGATAGTTCACCTCAGATCTTGAAAATAAAATAAACTCTTTAAACACTTTAGATCTTAGAACTTTAGATCTGTGACTCCTTGCAGGTCAACACATATGAGTGATTCAGCATGCACATTTATTAATGTTCAAGAAGTTTTATATGATTTATTAGATTACAAAACTAACCATTTCGTTAGAGTGCACTATTCTGTGCTTCTGAATGGCTGTATTTAAATTTCTGTCCTGTTTTGTCTGGTGCAAACAGCCAAATTGCCTATCACTGCAAATCTCATCATGTAGCGTTTTGTTAGGACACGGGGTTACAATGTAACCTGCTCGCCTAATGTTTAAATTAGTAATATTTATATTATTTGCTAATGAATAACCACCTCATGTGGAACTCTAAATCTGAGTCTCATTTCTGAGGCTTTTAAATATCGGCAAACATTTTATGGTATTTTCAACACAATCTCACGGCAATTCGTAACTTTTTGATTTAGTGGCTAATTAATATGAATTTGTATGATCTAATTTGTACAATTTAGTATGATTTGCTCATCCCCCAATGACGGTTGGGTTTAGGGGTGGGGTTAGGTGCCACGCCTCCTTTTTAAAATCATAGAATTTCGTACGACTGAACGAATTAGCCACTAAACTGACAAAACGTAAAATACTTACGTTTTCTCGTGAGATCAGGCTGGTATTTTTGTACTTTAGAAATAAAACCCTGCTCTCTCCGTTTCAACAAGCTCTTTCAGAGTAAATAGACTGTCATAAACAGTAAAAACATTACTCAAATTACCATTCTCATCTCCTTGGCTAAAGTGTGAATATTAAATTATTAATGTATTATTTCTTAACCTTTTGAATGTTATTAATTAATTAAAGGATTATTTCACCTAAAATGAATATCCTGTTTTTAATTAGTCACCCCTTGTTGTTTTAATCTCTTAAAAATGTTTTCATTTTCATAACACAAATGAAGATATTTTAGATGAAATCTAGAAGCTCTCTCATTCTCCAAAGACAGCAAGGTTTCCAAGATGTTCAAAGACCAAAAACATTGTCAAAATATTCCATGTGACTTCAGCGGTTCACCTGTAACCCTGATCCATTTGCGCAGTTTCATCTTCTCGAGATCTCTTAGATCAGGTTTATTATAAGATTTACTCATGGTTTTACAAAATGAAAATATGTTCGACTCCTTGCCATTTTGAAAATGCTATGCCATTATGTATTTTTGCTGCTCACTGCACACGAAATAATCACCAACCAATGAGAGCGATTGTAAACATAAGAAAGCCGATTAGCTCAATATTGTTGAGGGCCAATAGTTAAATGTAACTTGTGCTTTAACTTGCACATGGGAACTACCATTGTGTGTGTGCGTGCGCCCACATACAATCCACACAGCCTTCACTTGCATTCATTCACTTTCTCTCTCTCTCTCTCTCTCTCTCTCTCTCTCTCTCTCTCTCTATATATATATATATATATATATATATATATATATATATATATATATATATATATATATATATATAATAATTAAATGAAATATATATAATATATCATATTATTCAATATATCATATTTATGGTGGCTTGAGAAAATCATAACTTTTTGACACTGTCATAGAGACTTAAGGTTACACTCATTTAACTTCAGACTACCAATCTGCCAAACACTGATGACCTTTTAACTTACTAGCCACACCCTAGCAACCAAGGAAACAAGACTTCCATTGTAAAAAAAACTGCCTTTGACTCTACCTTAGACATACTAACAACACACCAACCCATACTAACAACAAAATACTTTATACCAGAAACATACTAATGACATACTAGCAACATGCTAATTCATACTAACAATATACTAATCCATACTGGAAACATACTAACAAACATACTAATCATACTAGCAACATGCTAATTCACACTAAGTTCATGCTAACGGCATGCTAGTTTATACTAGAAACATGCTAGTGACATAGTAATTTATGCTGGAAACATGGTAATTTATGTTAGCAACTGCCTAGCAACCACTTAGAACACCTTTGCAATGGTCTAGCAACTCCTTGGCAATGATTTAGAACACCCTAGCAACTACCTAGCAATGCCTTAGTAGCCACTCAGAAAACACTAGCAACACCTTAGCAACCGCCAAGCAACCACTCAGAACACCTTAGCAACTGCCTAGCAATGCCTTAGCAACCACTCAGAACACCATAGCAACTGCCTAGCAACACCTTATCAACCACTCAGAAGACCCTAGCCACGACCTAGCAAACACTTAAAACACCATAGCAGCCACCTAGCAACACCTTATCAATGACCTAGAAAATCTATGCAACTGGCTAGCAACACCTTGGCAACCACCTAGCAGCCAATCAGAACATCTTAGCAACTGCTTAGCAACGCCTTAGCAACCACTCAGAACACCCTAGCAACTGCCTAGTAACCCCTTATCAACCACCTAACACACCCTAGCAACACCTTAACAACCACTCAAAACACCCTAGCAAATGTAGTTTGCTAGTGTATATACACCCTAGTAAAAACCTAGCAACGCCTTAGCAACCATTAAGAACACTATAGCAACTGCCTAGCAACCACTCAGAACACCCTAGCAACTGCCTAGCAATGTCTTAGCAACCATCTAGCAATGCTTTTACAACGACCTAACATCCTCTCCGAACACCTTAGCAACCGCCTAGCAATGCCTTAGCAAACACTCAGAACACCATAGCAAGCGCCTAGCAACACCTTAGTGACCAAATAAAGCACCCTAGCAACACCTTAGCAACCACTCAGGACAACCTAGCAACCATCTAGCAATGCCTTAACAACCACTAAGTGGTTGACCTAGCAACCACTCAGAACACCCTCAGAACACTTAGCAACGCCTTAGGAACCGCCAAGCAACCTCTCTCTCTCTCTCTCTCTCTCTCTCTCTCTCTCTCTCTCTCTCTCTCTCTCTCTCTCTCTCTCTCTCTCTCTCTTTCTCTTACACACACACACACACACACACACACACACACACACACACACACACACACACGCACACACACAGACACACACACGTAATAACCAAGCACAAGTTAATGTCGGATCCATAAATTAAATACCAGTGCGCAAAACACGAATATCTGACATTTTCCGGAACAGGATCAGGCAAGATCCGGCTTAAATTAAGCACTAGGCTAACCCTGAATTCTAAAAAATAAAAAGGCTAATGTCAGGCACACATTCGCTTAGCCCAAAGTGCTTTCTGCATAATCACATTAGTTGTGTTAAAAGCTTTGGCAGAAATTTCTCCTCATGAAATATTAGAAGTGTACAGCTAAAACGTTTTGTCATCATTGTCACCCAATTCAAACTAATTTCACAGAAGAGACTTTTTTTACACACATCAAAAAACTGTATTTACATGCATTTACAGCCCTTTTAATAATCATCACAGATTAATTAAAGATTATTGGATTTTTTTATTAGGATTATTGGATCACTTTATTAGGTACACCTGTCCAACTGCTCGTTAACACAAATTTCTAATCAGCCAATCACATGGCAGCAACTCAATGTGTTTAGGCATGTAGACATGGTCAAGATGATCTGCTGCAGTTCAAACCGAGCATCAGAATGGAGAAGAAAGGTGATTAAAGTGACTTTGAATGTGGCATGGTTGGTGGTGCCAGACGGGCTGCTCTGAGTATTTCAGAAACTGCTGCTCTGCTAGGATTTTCATGCACAACCATCTCTAGGGTTTACAGAGAATAGTAATCCAGTGAATCTAGTGAGCGGCAGTTCTGTGGGCGCAAATGCATTGTTGATGACAGGGTACAGAGGAGAATGGCCAGACTGGTTACAGCTGTTAGACAACAGTAACTCAAATAACCACTCGTTTCAACCGAGGTATGCATTTCAACACGTCCAACCTTGAGGCGGATGGGCTACAGCAGCAGAAGACCAGACCGGGTGCCACTCCTGTCAGCTAAGAACAGGAAACTGAGGCTACAATTCACACAGGCTCACCAAAATTGGACAATAGAAGATTGTAAAAACGTTGCCTGGTCTGATGAGTCTTGATTTCTGCTGCAACATTCGGATGGTAGGGGCAGAATTTGGCATCAACAACATGAAAGCATGGATCCATCCTGCCTTGTATCAATGGTTCAGGGTGGTGATAGTGGTGTAATGGTGTGGGGGATATTTTCTTGGCACACTTTGGGCCTATTAGTACCATCTGAGCATAATGTCAATGCCACAGCCTACCTGAGTATCATTGCTGACCATGTCCATCCTTTTATGACCACAGTGTACCAATGTTCTGATGGCTACTTCCAGCAGGATAACACGCCATGTCATAAAGCGCAAATCATCTCAGACTGGTGTCTTGAACATAACAATGAGTTCACTGTACTCAAATGGCCTCCACAGTCACCAGAGCTCAATCCATTAGAGCACCTTTAGGATGTGGTGGAACGGGAGATTCGCATCATGATTGAGCAGCCAACAAATCTGCAGCAACTGTTTGATGCTATCACATTAAAGCATTTCTGAAGGCAACCCGGTAGTATAAGGTGTACCTAATAAGGTGACCGGTGAGTGTGTATTTGTGCATGTCAAAATGATGGGCATTTAACTCCATTTAGAGTTTTAAATATTTTAACATCCTAAAAATGTATACCTCTGTCAAATGAGTCGTAATTTATCTTGAACAAAAATGAAACTATGATTTGATGTGAATGCAAATGATTCCCCCGTCTAGCGTGTTCCTTTTTAGATTGCACTGGCACACTTGTATGCAGTCTTTAATTTCACAAACATCACACCAAACAACTGATCATGCATGCAGCCCATATGCTGATCGGACTGCCTTTGTGTCAAACAGCTGAATAGGCATTGAGAATGTGAATAACTCTGTGCTGTATTACATAAAAATGACATGCTTTTGAATATTGAATCTTTTATTACAACACCAGACAAAGCAGAGCCTTATATTCTGAGAAACACTTGAATCTGTGCCCAATTGACAGTTGTAGAGTTGCAATGCAAGCATGATAAATTTGTTCTGGGTATATGGGACAGTAAACAACTATAGGATGTCTCTGTTTCCCAATTTCCAAATTCTAATCACAAATTTGGGGTATCACACACCGTACAGTTCCAAATGTGGTCGCAGCACTAACATGCCAATAAGGTAGAACATAACATGAATATTAATAAAGCCGTTGATTGATAATGAACTAATTTTTCCATTAATAATGCAGCACTTGCAGATCATTATGGATTGGCACAGTTCTTTCAGCAGTGGGAATTACTATACGAGTTTCAGTTTAATTGCCCTTAACATAAAGTTTAGTCAGTGATGTAAACCAAACACTTTCTGTAAGTCATAACTAGGCCCAAACAGAATCTTTGCCTATAGAAATCTGCAGATTTTCGTAGATTATTGAGTCATTATTGAGACTATTTATTTACTGTAAATGTGTTTAAATATATAGCTTCCCTATAAATTTCTGTTTAAAGGAAAGAAGATATTTCAACCTATTTCTAAACAGTTTTAATAACTCATTTCTAATAACTGATTATTTTATCTTTGCCACGATGACAGTAATATTTTTCAAGATACTTGTATTCATCTTAAAGCGACATTTAACGGCTTAACTGGGTTAATTAGGTTAACTAGGCAAGTTATGGTAATTAGGCAAGTCACTCTATAATGATGGTTTGTTCTGTAGACAATCAAAATAAAATATATTGCTTAAGAGGGCTAATAATATTGACCTTAAAATAAAAAAATAAAATAAAAACTGCTTTTATTCTAGCTGAAATAAAACAAATAAAATTTTCCCTAGAAGAAAAAAATTTATAGGAAATACTGTGAAAAATTTCCTTGCTGTCGTAAACATCATTTGGGAAACATTCCAAAAAGAAAAGAAATTCACAGGAATATTTTTAAATATTTCCCAAATGATGTTTCACAGAGCAAGGAAGTTTTCACAGTATGTCTGATCATATTTTTTTGGTTTCGAGAAAGTCTTATTTGTTTTATTTATATTAGAATAAAAGCAGTTTTTATTTTTTTGAAAAAAAAAGGTCAAAATTATTAATCCCTTAAGCTAAATCTTTTTTCGATAGTCTACAGAACAAACCATCGTTATACAATAACTTGCCTAATTAATTACCCTAACCTGCCTAGTTTACCTAATTAACCTAGTTAAGCCTTTAAGATGTCAGAAATGAGTTATTAAAACTATTATGTTTAGAAATGTGTTGAAGAAATCTTCTCTTCGTTAAACAGACATTGGGGAAAAAATAAACAGGGGGGCTAATAATTCAGGGGGGCTGATAATTCTGACTTCAACTGTATATACACAATGTCTCAAATCCAAGCAAAATGAATTCTGTCAGAATTTTGTCAAAATATCTTCAGCTTTATTTAAATTTTGTAATTAGATGGCAAATAGATGAAATTATATGGTATGTTTACGTTTTCCAACTCACCTGATTTAAACCACCGCATTACCTTGTTAAACTATAGCCCCTTTCACACATACAGACCGGCAATTTTCCGTAAAGGTTTGTATGTGTGAACAGGCCCTTTTTGAAAATACCGGTAAATTCGTTCTGGCAATTTTCCAGAAAGAGAAGTTGTGACATTAACTGTAATTTTCCAGAACACTGCTCCGTGTGAATGCAGAAGGAAATAGTTGCCAGAAAGAGCACGTTCACATCTAGAGCGATCTGACGTGAAACATCTACTCCAGCCAATCAGAACATTCAGACGCATTCACATCCACGCTGTTTATGAAAATAAAAGCCTTTAATTATTTTTCCAGACACATTTTGCTGCTAGATGTTAGTCAGATAACATTTCTATGATCTTTCTTAATGCCAACTGTGTAAAAAATTATCGATAAAATGCTTATGATAAACCGCTGTTTGTTTACCTTCAGTTACTTTCAGCTGCTCGACGTGTGTGCACGTGAAGTGCGAAATGCAAAAGCGTTCCTCTATATTTTCATCGAAGTTGTTCACAATACTTATCTATCCACAGAATTTGTAACGTAGTCAAATGTGTAAACATTTAGCAGCAGTTCGCGCATCTGTCTTTCGATGTCTCTGGGATAAAGCAGCTGCGTGAACGTTAAAGCTTTAGATAAAAGTGAAATCATCAACAAAAGCCTGACCCCTATTATGTTTACAAATACAAGCACAGCTGTTTAGAGCTCATTTCTGGGTAATGATGTCAGAATTTACCGGTATTTTGGAATGGATATGTGAATGGTCTTTTCCGGAAAAATTCCAGAACGTCCTTGCATGTGTGAACAGCTCTTTTTTGTATTTCCCGGAAAGTCATTACAGTAATTTTCCCAGATATTTACAAGGATCACTGTGTGAAAGAACCCTATGATAACCCACATATTGAGAGAACGCTTTTTTTATTACTTTTAAACTAAATTAGCATGCACAGAAATAAAGCAACATTTACATATCAGAGTCATTAACAGCCAGACTCCCGCGCAATCCCGGTGTGTGGTGCGTCTTGTTGGTTCAGCACCTTGTCTTCAACAGCGGGGAAATTTTCAACAGTATGACATACTGATCACGTGCGGTCAGTTATCGCCAACAAGTAATCCAAACCACCATTTGTCCAGTTTTTAGTCGGAAACTCACAAAGAAAACGTACAGCACTGTAGCCTTTCAGTTCTCATAAACCTTTGATCATATTCTTATCTTCATTCAAAAACACCATTTTTATTTAAGCCTTACGCAGCTAAAAATAAATACGACATCATTACACCATCATGTCATCGCCAAGGAAAGTAAATAGGAGTATTCTATTACACAGATTACACTCTTATTCCTGTACAAAATTTAGATTCCTGTAGTACGATAAGTAGTCTTAATGTTTTACTACTTCGACTCTCAAAATCATTTCACATATACAGTATCCACAATTTATTTTGTTTCTAAAACGAAATTGGAATGATACTAATGGCGGTACATGCGCGAAACAGCATGGTTATCTATAAACATTGCTCAAAAGATGATTAAAAGGTGCTGGTGTCTTGATGATATAATTATGCTCTAAGAGAAGGAACGTTGTGTCATAATGAGCACTTTGAGCTTAAGTGCACTAAAAGTGGAGTACAGTAAAGAACACAAGAATGTAGTCAATTAGCAGATGCTTTTATCCCCAGTGACCTACAGTACAGTTATTGCGATGACAAGCCCCTGGAGCTCCCTGCTGTTAAGTGCCTGACTCCTGGGCACATTGCTGATCGCTCAGAGTCACACTACACTTTCCTCTCCATTGACTTCCATTTATACACACGTGAATGTGGGAGATCAGAAACACAAACTCAATCAAAGTTGTTTAAAACTCTGACCTGTGAACAACACAGACAGTATTTTAGGTAAATGTTATTTAAAATGCATTCAGTATGCACAGATATCAATACTTCATTCAGAAGCATTGGTAACACTTAGCATTCGAATCAATTTCCTTTATTCAATAGTTGCTTATTAAGGTCCCATTTTATATTAGGTGACCTTAACAACTAATATCTACTTACCCTGAAGGTAATTATTTGTTACAATGTACTTATGTGTACTTACTGTATGTACAATGTGCTCATCATTCATGAAATGCCTGCATGTAATTACTATTTCTAGAATTGCTTTTGTGATTACACTATTTAATTAAATTAAAATTATTACAATTATATACTCATGGCCTTCTGTGGAAGGTGCTCTGGGAGTATGGGGTCAGAGGTGCTCTGGTAAGGGCTGTCTCATCTCTGTATGAACAGAGCAGGAGTTTAGTTCGCATTGCCGGCAATAACTAAGACCTGTTTCCATTGCATGACTGCGACAGGGCTGCCATTTGTCGCCAGTTCTGTTCATAATTTTCTGAACAGTATTTCTATGCGCAGCCTTGGGCCTGAGGGGGTCTGGTTCGGCGACCACAGGATTTTTATCTCTGTTATTCGCAGACAATGTTGTTCTGTAGATTTCTTCGAACATGGACATTCAGCATGCACTGGGGCAGTTGAGAATCAGCACCTCCAAGGCTGAGGCCATGGTGCTCCACCGGAAAAAGATGGTTTGCCTTCTCCAGGTTGGAGGAAAGTCCTTTAATGTAAGCACAAATGAAACATACACAAGCGAGACTATTTTGGTAAACATGGAGCAACTGGAGCCGACACACCTCTGAATGACCTAATATTATTTTATTAGGCCTACTAATAATAAAATAGCAGCACAAACATTTTTTGCAGCACAAATCGTACACAAATAAAAATAATATATTCGTGCAGACATCTGAGGTTCATTTCCACGGAGACCCGGAGGGAAAGTGATGGTGGAGGACAAAAAATGGTTGGAAGAAAAAACAATGGGTGGGAGAAAAAAAAAATAAGCGGGAGAAAAAAAAAAAGTGAGAAGTAAACATATGTTTTTAAGTTTTTGCGCTCCCTTGCAAAGATGTTTTGCGAGGGAACGTATAAGTGTATAACGTATAAGCGCTGACTGACAGACGCGCTCTATATGATAAACCAGCCTGATCTCACGAGAAAACGTAAGTATTCGAGTTCAGTCGTACGAAATTGTATGATTTTAAAAAGGAGGCGTGGCACCTAACCCCACCCCTAAACCCAACCGTCATTGGGCGATGAGCAAATCGTACTAAATTGTGCAAATTTCATACGAATTAGCCACTAAATCAAAAAGTTGCGAATTGCCGTGAGATTGTGTTGGATAAACTGATCCCAGATCAGCTTCTGTACACGCAATTTAAAGTGACACCTGTTGTCAAACATGTGAAGAGCGGCAAATGAATCTCTCCTTTTGTTTTGTTTGATAACAGAGGTGTCACTTTACGAACGCACTGATTTAACGAGAACATACTTTAACTGTTTGTGCTCATTCAAGAGGAAATTAGTTGTGTTTAAAATAAAACACGCAGGACGTCCGGGCATGTTTACATATTATTAAGTGTATTTGTCTGTTTAAACACACACCCGAATCTCAAATTGTCCTGCACTTTAAATGGTGTGTACAGCTGATCTGGGAGTCAGTCAGCACTTATACATGCATTCACTGATTCAGAGGTTGCATATGAGGGGCGCTGATCGACGTGCAGCTTCAATGGAAAGAAAGTGAATGCAGACATTTTTATATTAATTTTCAATTTCAAGTTTAAAAATATGAGAGAAATA